>NW_020665188.1:1729074-1775643 GCF_002925995.2 Terrapene triunguis | reverse complement strand
ACCCCCCCCCCCCCCCCCAGAATACTGGAAGGAAACTGGAACAAAGGACAGTAACTACAATGGGTGTGAGTGATTGCTGGACCCAGGCTAAAAGGAGATTAGCCTGTAAAAGGGAGCATTCTGGAACTGGTGAGGATCTTATCTGTATTTAGTTTGATTAGATATAGATTTGCGCATTTTATTTTATTTTGCTTGGTGACTTACTTTGTTCTGTCTGTTACTACTTGGGACCACTTAAATCCTACTGTCTGTATTTAATAAAATCACTTTCTACTTAGTAATTAACTCAGAGTATGTACTAATACCTGGGGGAGCAAACAACTGTGCATATCTCTCTATCAGTGTTATAGAGGGCGAACAATTTATGAGTTTACTCTGCATAAGCTTTATACAGGGTGAAACGGATTTATTTGGGTTTAGACCCCATTGGGAGTTGGGCATCTGAGTGCTATAGACAAGCAGACTTCTGTGAGCTGTTTTCAGGTAAACTTGAAGCTTTGGGGCAAGTAATTCAGACCCTGGGTCTGTGTTGGAGCAGACGGGAGTGTCTGGCTCAGCAAGACAGGGTGCTGAAGTCCTGAGCTGGCAGGGAAAACAGGAATAGAAGTAGTCTTGGTATATTAGGTGGCAGCTCCCAAGGTGGTTTCTGTGATCCAACCCGTCACAGGGCCTAACCCCGAGAGAGAGTGGACCCCCGAGAAGGGCTGTCTCACTGAAAGGGGAACCCGCACAGACCACATGGGGCCAAGAGTGGGCACAATCTGTGAGTCCGTGACAAGGGGCCATTACAGTTCGTGAAGCAGCAATGGGAGGGGGTTAAATCTTGTGCAGGAACTAACAATTTCAGACTTTGTAACCAACCTACAAAACACCCTCAAAAACTCTCTAGCCCTTGCTCAAGAAAACCTACAGGATGTTCAGCAAGAGCAAAACGCCTGGTATGATAAACATGCCAGAGAGTGTTCCTTCAAAGTAGGTGACCAAGTCATGGTCCTGAAAGCACTCCAGGCCAACAAGATGGAAGCATCGTGGGAAGGGCCATTTATGGTCCGAGAGTGCTTGGGAGTTGTTAATTATCTCATAGCGTTCCCAGACCCTACCCTAAAACCTAAAGTATACCATGTTAATTCTCTAAAGCCCTTTTATTCCCAAGAAATCAAGGTTCTCCAGTTTACAGCCCAGGAGAGAGACGACGCTGAGTGGCCTGAAGGAGTCTACTATGAAGGAAAAAACAACGGTGGCGTGGAAGAGGTAAGCCTTTCCATGACGCTTGGGTGCAAGCAACAATAGCAAATCCAGGAGCTTTGCACCAGCTTTGTGCCAATGTTTTCAGCCACCCCAAGACAGACAGAACGGCCGTACCACTCAATTAACTCAACTGATGCTCGCCCAATTAGAGCCCAACCCTACCGGATGGCTCCTCAAGCCAAAGCCGCAATAGAAAGGGAGATCAAGGACATGTTACAGATGGGTGTAATCCACCCCTCTGGAAGTTCATGGGCCTCTCCAGTGGTTCTGGTTCCCAAACCAGATGGGGAAATCTGTTCATTCCCTCTGGGGCACCTGGCATTGGCCACTGTCAGAAAGCAGGATACTGGGCTAGATGGACCTTTGGTCTGACCCAGTAGGGCCATTCTTATGTTCTTATGTAAAGTGGAAACTCTGGGAGATTAAGAACACGTGGTCTTTGACATTAAGAGTAGGTAGTTCTGTCTGTATGAGGGGACTAATGGGAATGTTTTCCCACCATATATAGTATCGAAGGAATTACAGCGATTTATGTTTCTCACCCTTGGTCACATCTTCCTAATCCCCTTGTTGTTTTAGCTGGCACCCTTTCTTCATCCCCTCCCTCCACCTCGTAGGGCCACAAGCTAGTACAGCAGAGAGGTCCCTCTTCTTTGGTGCCATGTAGACGGCATCTCTGTGGAACTGGTGTCTCCTAGCCTCCAGTCCCGGACTCCCTGTTGGACCTCCTGTGCCCTGTGTTTGCCTGCTCATACATGATTATGACTTGGTTGTTGGTACGGTACCTTCCGGCAGGGGTTGTATTTGTCTGTTCTGTGTCCCTCCCCTCTTCAAATCAGGACATCCAGGTTCTGTTTAGATGGTACATGTCCCTTACTCATTTTAGCTATCACACCCACTACAAAGGCAGGCACAGACAGACACCCGATTTGTAAAGAGGAGTCTTCATACCCTTCCTGTCACCAGGTTTAGGGACACAAGGAATAGCCCACCGGATTAGGAGCACCACTCCCAGCTAGAGGTTGTGGGGAGGGTCACAGCCCTCTAGGGCAGGTTCAAAAGGGACAGAAAATAACTACCCAGTCTCAGCTGTAGGAAAACAACATGACAGGTCTCCTTGGCCACAGGAAGTAAAAAAAAAGGAAAGCTGCTTCCTTCAGCCTAGCCCTAGCGTCCATGCTAAACAGACAAAGGGGAAGGTGATTGAAGGGACTTGTCTTCACTATAAAGGAGTGGTGAGAGAGCTAGTGATGGGAGACTGTAGTAGGGTCCTCGGTAGGCCAGATAACCTAGTGGTTAGTGTCCACTCTGCCTGGGGGAGTAGTGGTAGGGCAGTGCAGGCCCACCCACTCCATCGGGCTACAACCCAGGGCCCTAGGAGGGTCAGGAGCATTAACCCCAGAAGGGGGGACCCTCTGTGTTACTCTCCCTGGGTTGCTTCCTACCACTGCTCTCTCTGCTAGTGGTTCCAGACAAGGAAAAAGAGAAAATCAAAAGAAAACCAAATCGTCAGCCCCAACCAGGCTCAACATACAGTCCTGGTGTTTCAGGGAGGTGTCTCTCGCCCCTTGTGCAGGAGTCTGCACTCCTCCTCAGCCTTCCCCCGTCTGAGCTGGGTTGCTCCCTTTTCAACCCTGTCTCCAGTTGGCGCATGCTCTCCAGGGTTGGAGGCTTGGGGCTAGCTGAGCCCAGTATTGTCCTTTAACCCCTTCCGTCCCAGTATGGGGGTTGTTCACCCCTCTTGGGTCTCTTGGCAGGGGGTTGAAGAGGGAGCTGGGGCTTGGAGTGATCATCCCCTGACCGGATGCAGAAGGACTCATTGCTGGGAGCTCCCCTCCTCAGGGAATAAAGAGGAAGGCAGGAAACCCATCCCACCACAACGGGGGAAGCCAATGTTGCTGTCTGAGAAAAGACAGCCTGAGGCTATGGCTACACTTGCAGATGTACAATGCTGTGAGTTAAACCTGCCTTCGTACAGCTGAGTAGGAAAGCGCTGCAGTCTGTCCACATTGACAGCTGCCAGCACACTGTCGTGGCCACATTTGCAGCACTTGCAGCGACATTGGGACCGGTGTATTATGGGCAGCTATCCCACAGCTATCCCACAGAGCACCTCTTCCCATTCTGGTGCCGTGGGTTGTGGGAAGGGGATGGGGGGTGCGGGGCATTCTGGGTCCTGTCCCAACGCCCCGTGATGCGTCGCTTCGCATCCCAGCAATCCCTGTGTTTCCATCCACATTTGGCGCCATTTGGCGCCATCTTTCAAAGCCATCTTTCAACAGTTTCTGTGCAGCGCGATCTGTGTTCCGTTTCGGTCTGCGGGAAATGGAGCCCGAACTGCTGAGGAATATGCTGACAAGTCTCGCCAGCACGTCACGTTTGTCAGTCGAGCTATTCCTTAAGATCCAAAGTGACAGTGAGGAGTCCGACGATGATTTTGAGTCACGTAACGCGTACGACACGAAATTGCTTGTGGGCATGCTCAGCACCATGGAACGCCGCTTTTGGGCTCGGGAAACAAGCACTGAGTGGTGGGATCACATCGTCATGCAAGTCCGGGATGACGAGCAGTGGCTGCAGAACTTTCGGATGAGAAAAGCCACTTTCATGGGACTGTGTGAGGCGCTCGCCCCCACCCTGCAGCGCAAGGACACAAGATTGAGATCTGCCCTGCCGGTGGAGAAGCAGGTGGCTATTGCAATCTGGAAGCTGGCAACTCCAGACAGATACCGATCAGTCGCGAACCAGTTTGGAGTGGGAAAATCAACCGTTGGAATCATGTTGATACAAGTTTTCAGGGCCATTAATCGCATCCTGCTCAGAAGAACTGTGACTCTGGGTAACGTGCAGGACATTGCGGATGGCTTTGCACAAATGGGTTTCCCTAACTGTGGAGGGACAATAGATGGGACGCATATTCCTATTCTGGCACCACCCCACCTAGTATCCAAGTACGTTAATCGGAAGGGGTATTTCTCTATGGTTCTCCAGGCGCTTGTGGATCACCTTGGGCGTTTCATTGACGTTAACGCAGGCTGGCCTGGAAAGGTGCATGACGCACGCATCTTTCGGAACACTGGCCTGTTCAGGAAGCTGCAGGCCGGGACTTTTTTCCCAGAGCGGAATATCACAGTAGGGGAAGTCGAAATGCCCATTGTGATCCTTGGAGACCCCGCTTACCCGTTAATGCCGTGGCTCATGAAACCCTACACAGGGAGCCTTGACAGCAGCACGGAACGGTTCAACTACAGGCTGAGCCGGTGCCAAATGACTGTGGAGTGTGCTTTTGGCCGTTTAAAGAGCCACGGGCGATCTCTGTATGGGAAGCTGGACATGGCCAAAAACAGCATCCCTGCGGTTATATCCGCGTGCTGTGCCCTCCATAATATTTGTGAAGGGAAGGGTGAAAGATTCAGTCAGGCATGGACCTCTGATGTTCAACACCTGGAGGCTGAATTTGCACAGCCAGAGAGCAGGGCTATTAGAGGGGCCCAGCACGGGGCTGCAAGGATTAGGGATGCCTTGAGGGAGCAATTTGAGGCAGAAAACCAGCAGTAATGTCTGGTGCCCTGCACGGGAATGAAGTGTAGTGGTTACAATGTTAGTAGGAATCTGTGTTTCCTAAGCTGGTTTGCAGTGCCTGTTTCTTTCCTGGGCTAAGGTATCTTTTACTTTATGCAATAATAAATAATGTTTTCAAAGCCAAAAAATCCATTTATTGAAAAGAAAATTCATTTATTGAAAATAAACACAACTGTTTGGGAATCAGAAAGGGCAAGGGGGTGGGGTGGGGAATGGTACAATCACAGATTTGCATATGTCCTGTCTGGAGTGCTGTGCAATGAGCGCTGCACTTCAGGATGGCAATACTGCATGGTGATGGGGGTTGAGTGCAGTGGGTAAGGGTCGTAGTTTTCACAGCTGGGTGGTGAAGATACAGGTGTTGGAGGCAGCTGGTGGTGGTAAGAACCCGGATGTTGGGGAAAGTTGGTTGGAGGTGACATGGGGGCACAAGGCAAAGAGTTTTGGGACAAGGGCTGCAGGAGGGGGGGCACAGTAGTGCTCCGCCTGCATGGCTACAAGCTCCTGGATAGAGTCCGCTTGGTGCTCCATGATGCTTATCAGCCTATCCGTGCTTTGCTTCCGGTGCGCTGCATTTTCCTTGCGGATCCTGCTTTCGCTCTCCCTCCACTCCTGCGCTTTTTGATTTTCTTTAAGAGATTGATGCATCACTTCTTGCAGCATCTCTTCTTTGCTTTTTCGCGGTCTCTTCCGGAGTTTTTGCAGTCTTTCAGCCGGTGATAACACGGACGGCTGAGATCTCAAGGTTCCATCTGTAAAGCCAAAATGCAACACTTAACAGAGGCAGCATTGTTTATACCAGACAGAGTAATGATTCCCCCGCACTTAAGGAGGGCACACACAGTCTACATAATAGCATAATTTTCCCGTCTCAAAGAGAGCGCACATAACCCATGGGAGCCCCAAAATGGTGAGTAAGGGGGACTGATTGTTTCAGGGCTGTACTGTCCTCTGAGTTTCTGTGCCTTGGGGAGAGCCAACAGCTGCAGGGGGCACCTACACTGAACACTGTCCCAACATTTTCCACAGGAGTTCATCCTGGAAGATATCTCACTGCTGAGGGTGACCTGTGAAGCAAGGGAGGGTCTTCTACTGCAATGCGGCTTCCGCCCTGGCCCATATGCAGCTTGCCTGTGTGCAGCAATGGTCCCCTTGCCCCTCGCGGCACAGTGGCGCGGACATGTGTCTCCCCCTGCCCCAGCACCCTCACTCCCGCTTTCCTCCTCCTCCTCCTCCCCCACCCCACTCTGAAGTGTCCATGGTGGTGCTCGGAGTGGAGGTGGGGTCACGCCCAAGTATCGCGTCCAGCTCTTTTTAGAATTGGCAGGTCATGCGGGGGAGCACCCGAGCGGCCGTTTGTCTCGCGGGCTTTGCGGTAGGCATTCTGCAGCTCCTTCACTTTAATCCTGCACTGCAGAGTGTCCCGGTCATGGCCCCTTTCCATCATGGCCCTTGATATCTGCCTGAAGGTATCGTAATTCCTACGGCTGGAGCACAGCTTCCTCCCACAAACACTGATGAGGTCCAGCAACTCGCCATTGCTCCATACTGGGGCTCGCTTGGCGCGTGGAGGCATGGTCACCTGGAAAGATGCGCTGAGAGCACTCCACGCCTGGCTGAGCAAACAGGAAGGGGATTTTTAAAATTCCCGGGAAATATAAAGGGCGGGTCTGACGGTTGGTCACCTGAGGCCAGGGCAGTACAGTTTGAACTGATGACCAGAGTGGCTAGAACAGGCATTGTGGGATACTGCCGAATATTTCTGGAGGCCAATCAGAGTGCATTGGGCGGCCACACTGGCGCCGCAGCGCAGCAGTGGCAGTGCAATACTCTTTATTCCTCTCAGGGAGGTGGAGTACCAGCAGCGCTGTAGCCGCGGAGATACAGTGCTGTATGTGCCTTGCCAGAGTGGACAGGGAGAGGTACAGCGCTGTGGGCGGCTTTATTGCGCTGTAACTCTCAAGTGTATCCTCTGGAAGTGAAGGAAGAGCCTCTGTTTTCCTCTCTTGTGGATGACAGATAACAAGGTCTGCAGCCTCCAGTGAGCTCCCAGCAGGGAGGGAGCCCCATTCTGCCCCCTGGAAGGCACAGTGGAGGAACATCAGGAATGCATTGGCCCTGACTGCATCAGAGCTAATACATGTGATTACAAGGCAGTGTGTAGGTGTGGCTCTCCACACCGCTGGAGGCTGCTTAGAATTTTTCTGTCTTATATCAGGCTCCTTCAAAGCAGGCCCAAAGCTGGAGAGTCAAACCAAAGCGCAGGGCCCAGAGCCAGGGCCGGCTCCAGGTACCAGCTAAAGAAGCAAGTCCTTGGGGCGGCCAATACCAAGGGGTGGCACGTCCGGGTCTTCGGCGGCAATTCGGCAGCGGGTCCCTCAGTCCCTCTCGGAGCGAAGGACCTGCTGACGAATTGCTGCAGAAGAGTGGAGCGGCGCGATCGCGCTGCCACAGGGGTTTGTTTTTTGGTTTTATTTGCCGCTTGGGGCGGCAGAAAACCTGGAGCTGGCCCTGCCCAGAGCAGTTGCCCCAATTCGCCGGCCCCTAGGGACGACTCTGCCTTGCACCCAACACCACCTCTGGGCTGAGAACAAGCAAGATAAATGTCACAAAGGCCATCTCAATTGTTGCCAATTACTGAACCCCGGACCTCCAGAGCTACGCCAAGAAAGGTGGACAAATGGAGAGAGTCCAGAAGAAAGCTACAAAAATGATCAGAGGTTTAGAAATAATTACCATTGAGGAAAAGTTGAAAGAGCTGGACATGTTTAGAACAGAGAAGAGAAGGTTCGGGCAGGGGAGCTAAGCAGCGGGAGAGGGGACCCTGAAAACAGTCTTCAACTATGAAAAAAAGTTGTTAGAAAGAAGACTGTGATCATGGCCATTCAGCACTACAGACCTCAACCGTCTAAGCCAGAAGTGGGAAAACTACGAACCGCAGGCAGTTTTTATCCAGCCCGCGACCAACAGCTGGAGGAGCGGGGCCGGGGGTTTCGCTGTGCTCAGCCCGGCGCTCCGGCCGGAGGAGCGGGGCCCGGTGCTCCGGCTGGGGCAGTGGGGCCGGGGGTTTTGCAGCGCTCCGCCCAGCGATCCGGACGGAGGAGCGGGGCTGTGATGTTATTGACATAATCTGGGATCATATAGAACATGGTTGCAACCAAGGTCCTGTAGTGGCACCAAATCTTGTATAAAGGGGGTCAAATGAGGTGTCTAAGAAAAGGTTATGGTTTGCTGGTTATGATTAAGCTGTCTATATGTGTGTATCAATTTTGTAGTTGAAGTTATGAATATTGGCTCTATACTGTCTGTATTTCAAACTTATGCTATGCTTCTGGGAGACATCCCAGACAAGTTGGTGTTAGCTCTGCCTAGCCTGCTTGATGACCCATTAAGGACCATCAGCTATACAATTGACCCATTGAGAGAAGGCAGATACGCCTTGCAACTCAGCAAAGTATGCAGGGACTGGCCCATGTGACTCCAGACTCCATTTTGCTGTAATTTTCCACAGTAAGAACAAAGAGGTGTTCTTACACCTGGAAAAGACTATAAAAGGCTGATGCCTCATCTCCATCTTGTCTTCAGTCCTGCGTCTTACCTCTGGAGGGACTTTGCTACAAATGGAAGCACTGCACAAAGGACTGAATGACCCATCGGAGCTGGGGATGTACTCCAGAGACTAGATTTGAACCTGCAGTTTATTTCTATCACTGCTACAAGCCTGAACCAAGACTTTGCCATTACTATATGTAATTGATTCCATTTAACCAATTCTAGCTCTCAACTCTTTTTCCTTTTATGAATAAACCTTTGGATTTTAGATTCTAAAGGATTGGCAACAGCGTGATTTGTGGGTAAGATCTGATTTGTATAATGACCTGGGTCTGGGGCTTGGTCCTTTGGGACCCGCCTGGCCCCGCTCCCCCGGCCGGATCACCGGGCTGATCATGGGGAAACCTCTGCCCCGCTGACCCGGCTGCAGCGCCAGGTCCCAATCTCCCAGCCTCAGCACCAGGCGGAGTGCGGGGAGAGCTCCCTTCCTGCTCCCCCAACTGGAGCGCCGGGTCCTGATCTCCTGCCGCAGTGCCCTGCCCCGCTGCCCCAATCCGAGCACCGGGTCCTGCTCCCCTGGCCGGGCTGGGCTGTGTGCGGGGAAACCCCCGGCCCCCCTCTCACGTCCGGAGCTCCAGGCCCCGATCTTCCGGCCGGAGCGCCGTGCTCCTCTCCCCCGACCGGAGCGCCGGGCTGAAAGCGATGAAGCCAACGTCCCCGCTCCCCCGACCCGAGTCCCGTGCCCCGGCTGAAGGGCCGGGCCCTGATTTTCCAGTCGGAGCGCCGGGCGGAGCTCGGGGAGGCCTCCCGTCCCGCTCCCCCGACCGGAGCGCCGGGTCCCGATCTCCCAACCTGAGCCCCTGGCCCCGCTCCTCGGCTGGAGCGCCGGATCCTGATCTCCCGGCCCCGCTCACCCGGCCGCAGCGCCAGGTCCCGATCTCCTGGGCGGAGCCCCGGCCCCGGCTCTCCCGACCGGAGCTCCGGGTCCCGGTTCCATGGACGACGCGCCAGGATCAGCGCGGCGCGGGGTAACTCCCGTGTCCTGCTGCACCGGCTGGAGCGCCAGATCCTGATCTCCCGGCCTTAGCACTGGGTGGAGTTTGGGGAGACCTCCCGCCCCGCTCCCCCGACCGGAGCGCCGGGTCCCGCTTCCACGACTGAAGCGCAGGGATCAGCGCGGGGTAACCTGCGGTTCCGCTGCCCCGGCGGAGCACCGGGGCCCAATCTCCCGACCGGAGCGCCGTGGCCCGATCTTCCGGCAGGAGCGCCGTGGCCTGATCTCCCGGGCTGAGTCCCGGGCTGCGCTCTCCCGGCAGGAGCGTCGGGTCATGATCTCCCGGCCGGTGCACCGTGCCCTAACCCGGCTGCATCGCCGGGTCCCGATCTCCCAGCTGGAGAGCCATGCGGAATGTGGGGAAACCTCCGGCCCCGCTCCCCCGGCCGGAGCACCGGGACCCGATCTCCCGGCCGGAGCCCCGGGCCCCGTTCCCCCGACCGGAGCGTGGGGTCCCGCTCTCCCGGCCGGTGCCCTGGGTCCCGCTGTCTCGGCCGGAGCGCCGGGCTGAGCGCGAGGAAACCCCCGGCCCCGCTACCCCGACTGGAGTGCTGGGGCTCGATCTCCCGGCCAGAGCCCTGGGCCCCGCTCCCACAGCCGGAGCGCCAGGTCCCGATCTCCGAAGCTGAAAGCTGGGCCCCGTTCCCCCGGCAGGCATGCTGGGTCCCGATTTCTCGGCCGGAGCGCCGCGCCCCTCTCCCCTGGCCGGAGTGCCGGGCGGAGTGTGGGGACACCTCCGGCCCCCCCCACCGACCGGAGCCCCGGGTGGAGTTCGGGGAGACCACCGTCCCCGCTCCCCCGCCGGATTCCCGTGCCCTGCTCCCACGGAGCGCCGTGCCCCGCTGCCCCAGCTGGGGGGCCGGGTCCCGATTTCCCGGCCGGAGCGCCGGGCGTAGTTCGGGGAGACCTCCCGCCCTGCTCCCCCAACCGTAGCGCCGGGTCCCGATCTCCCAGCATGAGCGCCCGGCCCTGCTCCCCCGGCAGGAGTGTTGTGTCACGATCTCCCAGCTGGTGCACCGTGCCCCGCTAATCCGGCTGGAGTGCCGGGTCCCGATCTCCCGGCCAGAGCCCCGGGCCCCGCTCTCCCAGCAGCAGTGCTGGGTCCTCATTTCCCAGACGAAGCGCGGTGCGGACTGCGGTGAAACCCCTGGCCCACTCACCTAGCCTGTGCGCCTGGTCCCGATCTTCCTGCCGTAGCCCCGGGCCCCGCTCCCCTGGCAAGAGTGTCGGGTCTCGATTTTCCAGCCGGAGCCCCGAGCCACTCTACCCCGGCAGGAGCGCAGGGCCCTGATCTCCCGGCCGGAGGGCCGAGCGGAGTGCAGGGAAACCTCCGGCTCCGCTTCCCCCACCGGAGCACCAGGCGGAGTTCGGTGAGACCTGCGGCCCCGCTCTCCCGACCGGAGCGTGGGGTCCCGATCTCCTGGCCGGAACTGCCTGCCCAGCTGCCCCGATCGGAGCGCTGTGCCCTGCTGCGCCGGCCAGAGCACGGGGTCCCGCTCCCCTGGCCACAGCGCCTGGCCCCGATCTCCCGCCAGAGCGCCCTGCCCCGCTGCCCCGATCGGAGCTCCGGGCCCCGCTGCGCCAGCCGGAGTGCCGGGTCCCGATCTCCCGGCCGGAACTCCGTGCCCCGCTCCACCAACCGGAGTGCTGGGCTGAGCGCGACGAAACCACCGTCCCCGCTTCCCCGGCCGGAGTCCTGTGCCCAGCTCCCATGGAACAATGTGACCCGCTGCCTCAGGGCCGGCTTTAGGCCAATTCAACCAATTCCCCTGAATTGGGCCCCGTGCCTAAGAGGGCCCCACGCCCAAGCCCAAGTACTGCGAACCGGCATGGCCCGGCTTCCCCAGGGGGCAATTTAAAGGGCCTGGGGCTCCCAGCAGGGGCTGGAGCCCCAGGCCCTTTAAATTGCCACCAGAGCCCCACTGCTGGAGCCCTGGGGTAGGGCTGCGAGGCTCTGGGGGCTATTTAAAAAGTCCGGGGCTCCTGCTGCCTCTACCGCCCCAGCCCTTTAAATAGCCGCTGGAGCCCCACCGCTTCCCCAGGGCTCCCTCGACTATTTAAAGGGCCGGGGCAGTAGAAGCAGGGGAGCCCCGGGCCCTTTAAATAGCCCCCAGAGCCCTGGGATAGCAGGGGCTCGGGGGCTATTTAAAGGGCTGGGGCTCTAGCTGCCTCTGCTGCACCCCCTGCCCGCACCAGCCCCGCATCCCCTGCCCTGCCTGCAGCCAGCCCCTGTCTCCAGCCAGCCCCTGCTGTACCCCCTACCCGCAGCCAGCCCCTGCTGCACCCCCTGCCCTGCCTCCAGCCCCGCACCCCCTGCCCGCACCAGTCCTGCCCTCCTGACCTGCCTGCACCAGCCCCGCCCCCCTGCCCTGCCTACAGCCAACCCTTGCTGCACCCTCTGCCCTGTCTCCAGCCAACCCCTGTCGCACCCCCCCGTGGCCCTGCCCGAAGCCAGCTAGCCCTACACATACCCCTGCCCGCACCAGCCCTGCACCCCCTGCCCTGCCTGCAGCCAGCCAGTCCCGCACTCCTCTGTCTCCAGCCCTGCCAACCCCTGCCACACACCCCTGCGACCCTGCTTGAAGCCAGCCAGCCCGCCCCACACACCCCTGTCTCCAGCCAGCCCCACACCCCTTGCCCTGCCTGCAGCCAGACCCTACCTCCAGTCAGCCCCTGCCCTGCCTCCAGCCAGCCCTATGTCCAGTGGTGCCCTGCAGTTCCCAGGGTAGTAACCCTGCACACCTGCTTCAATGAGGGGGGCAGGGAGCAGCTGGGACCCACACATGTGCACACACACCCCCAGGGAGTGGCAGGGACCCACACATGTGAAACGGAGCTCATTATTAACCGATCAACAGCATATATGACGCAATGTGCAAAATATATAAATTTATTATTTATATAGTTATGGAAAGTAAATAATACATGGAAGAAATGAAAGGCTTTTTTTTACATTTTTTTTTTTTTAGTCATCCCTGCTGGGGCCCCGCCGAAAATGTTCGAATTGGGCCCCGCACTTCCTAAAGTCGGCCCTGCGCTGCCTTGGCTGGAGGGCCGGGTCCCGATTTCCCGGAGGGCCGGGCGGAGTCCGGGGAAACCTCCCAACCCGCTCCCCCGGCCGCAGCGCCGGGTCGCGATCTCCCGGTGGAGCGCCGTGCCCCACTGCCCCGATCGGAGCGCCGGGCCCCGCTGCGCCGGCCGGAGCGCAGGGTCCCGATCTCCTGGACGGAGTGCCGGGTCTCCCTCCCCTAACTGGAGCACCATGCTGAGAGCGGGGAAACCCCTGGCCCTGCTCCCCGACCGGAGCTTCGGGTCCCGCTCCCCCGGCCACAGCGCCATGCTGAGAGCAGGAAAAACCCCAGCGCTGCTCCCCGGCCGGAGCGCTGGGCCCCGATCTGCTGGCCGGAGCTCCGGGTCCCGCTCCCCTGGCCGGAGCGCCGAGAACAGTGCGGGGTAAGCTCTGGACCCGCTGCCCCGGCCGGAGCGCCGGGCCCCGATCTCCCAGCCGTAGCGCCGGGCCCCAATCTCATGGCCAGAGCCCCGGGTCCCTCTCCCGCGACCGGAGCACCGGGTCCTGATCTCCCGGCCGGAGCGCCGGGCGGAGTTCCGCAAGCCACCGGCCGCGATCTTCCGGCCGGAGCGCCTCCGGCCCTGCTCCTTCTATAAAGTGGAAGGAAACAGCAGCTTGAAAGACATGCCAAAATTACACTGTGGTTTTATTAAATATTCCTTAGAAGCTGCTTTTCCTGCTTTGCACCCACTCCTGGATCCCAGCAAGGAACAGGCAGCTCACAGTTAATCTCTGGCCCTGGATCAAGCCGGGGCTGAGTTCAGAGACATAGGAACCATTTACACAGATTATCCAAAACATTCACTGCAGCTTCCTACAAAACTTTCTTGATCATGCCCCCAGGACCATGTCTTTCCGCTATGCCATCTTCTTACCTCCAAGAGCATCCTAGGCTTTTCATGCTGTCTGCAACCTCACCATGGTGAGCATGAATTACTGTCCTTTGCAAACCACACAAACACACTTCCCTCTTGTTCCAGCTCCCCCAGTGTCTTGTATTAAGCCTGGTCTACACTAGGACTTTAATTCGGATTTAGCTGCCTTAATCCGAATTAACCCTTCACCCGTCCACACTACAGAGCCAGTTAATTCGAATTAAAGGGCCCTTTAAATCGATTTCTGTACTCCACCTCGACGAACGGAGTAGAGCCTAAATCGATTTTGTTAATTCGAATTAGGGTTAGTGTGGACGCACACCACCGAATTACTGTGTTTAAGTTAATGGGGTAGTGTGGCCGCACACCACCGAAATAATGTGGTTTAAAACCGAATTAAGGTGCTTAGTGTGACCGCGCACAATCGAATTTATACAACCTGTTTCCCAAATTCGAATTATCTAAATTCGGATTAATCCTGTAGTGTAGACATACCCTAAGAGTCACTATTTCTAGCAGTCCGCCACATCTATAAAAGGCTGGGACAGGCAGGGACAAAGGGAGTGTGGCTACATGTCCACAGAGTGCAAGTGAAATTTATTTTATAAGGCACAAAGAGCATTGAGATGACTGTTGGAATTATTAATAATATTTGAAATTATTAATATTAATATGGGGAATCACCAATCGCCAATTTCATCATTCATTTCTTTATTAAATCTAAAGGCCACTATAATTATTCAATTGTTCTAAACATGCCTAAAAAACCTAACAAGCAATTTATTACATCCAAACTTCTATAAGCATTTGATCAAGATACTTACAAATGGTCTAATCCCGGGGTGCTTAGACCCATACTGGTTGGCTTCAACGTGGTCAGGCAGGTATTAGCAATGAACCCTTTAAGATTTGACTTTTTATATCCTTTAACAAACAAGTGATGTCACTGCCAATTTCTGACTTCATCTAACGAAATCATTTGAGACAATTCATCCTTATTTCCAGTCTTGATCCAAATAAGATTTACAACCTCCTTTCTTCCAAAGCCTTTCCTTCCTTATTTTCTCCCCCACTCCTTGCTTGCCGGCAGAACAGTGGGAAGGTTTGGGCTTTTTTCTTTTAAAACAATTTTTCTTTGTCTTGTTACTGCAGCTCTTTATTTTATTAGTTACTTTTGGAACCATACCTCTTTCCCACACTGCAAGTAATACTACTTATTATTCTCATGCCCAATTATAATCATTTTACTCAATGATTGGGGCCTTCTTTACAACACACACACAAACAGACACAGACACACTTCCTTAGCCAAGCTTCAGCTAACTCTAATTCTTTAATTTTATATTTTTTCTACAATGACACTGCCAGTACACAGATGAACAAGAGACAGGTGCAAAGCCTCTTCCCATCCAGGTGAGTTCATGCATCAGGAGGCAGATTTAGAAGAACCAACACTGATGAGCTCATGATTTTTGTAATCTTGAGGGGAAGCCACACATACACACATAGTTGTGAGGGGAAGAATTATGCCTCCATCTTCTTCCTGGCAGCTAAGAGGAGGGCTCCAGTCCTGGCACTGGGGGGCGAGGGAGGGAATTGCCATCCTTGCCTGCTATTGGGCATATATTATCCCTGTATATTTGTGTAGCTGTGTACAGCTACACAGTTTTGGTCTTACTTTCAGTCACATTTTGCTGCATTACACCTCCATATCTGTATGTAACCCTTTACCAGGTGATGTTGGCAGCAAAAAGGGCCAGGCACGAGTATCTAGGGAAGTGATACGCAGATCTCAGTGGTTCAGGAGCCAAATTAACAGAACAGCCACTGTAGTGTGAGTTCATGGTTTCATTTACTATAGTACTATTCATATTTAAACAGTATGAGAGGGGAAATATACTCTCTCTCTATATATATATAATAATAATATATAAATCTCACAACAAATAAGTTAATAACTTTGTGCAAGATGATAACTTAATTGATTAATAACATAGTAAAAGCATCCTGATCAGTTATTAACTTAAATTAAATCGCACGGGGCTTTAATGTCATGTGCTGCAAAGAGCCGCAGGAGACACATTAAAGAGCCACTCAGGGCTCATGAACCTCAGTCTGAGTATCACAGATCTAGGGGTTCCTCTTACAATTCACAAACAGCACCAGCCTGAGCCCCACCCAGAAACCTGGGGACGGGGGGGGAAACATCTTGCCACACGGCAGAAATTTTTTTTCCCCTTCCCCTTTATCTGACACGTGTCCAAGGACTGAATCCCTGCTGGCAAGGACCTATATGGCACTGGCCCCCGGCTATAGGCACCTCTTTGGTAAAGGCACAGAGTGCAAGGCCAGACCTGAGTAACCTCCGGGAAGGAGCCCCTAGCCAGCGCCATTACAGCTGAACTCCTAACTTCAGGGTTAGGTGGCAGAACCTCCAGACTGGCCCCAGACCCTGGACCCATCATGAGAGAGGGGGCAGGGACAGCATCATGTTGAGAGATGATGCCACAGCAGTTCTCCACTGCATTCTCAGAGGGCAGCAGCAGCAGCTGAGTGTGAAAAGAGTGATCAGCGTGAGAAGCTATTTCTCAATCTGAACTCCCTGCATCAGGGCAGCGATCTCTTTATAAAGGCCACAAGCAGAATTTTAAATCTTAATTCTCCCAGTTTGGTAAAAAGGGAGCTGAGAGTGAGTGGAGAAAACAAAAAGTCTGCTCCGGAAAGAAGAGACAAGAACTACCCAGCTTGCAAAAAGCAAAGTAGGGTGGCTTATTGCCATTGCAACTGTCACAGTTCATGGCAACTGCACCCGTGTTCCCCCTCCGGGGTCCAGCCAAGGCACCACCCTCAGGCTCCTGGCTCCCCAGCCCTCACCTCTCTTGGGCAGAAATACACATCTCCCTCCCTCCTGCCTTGGGTATTTCCAGGCTGCACAGCTCTCTGTCTACACTGTGAATTCCCCAGCAAAGTCAGACTGCATCAGCAGGCCGGCTTTGCTTTTCTCCTCTGAGAGGGCAAACAGTGCCATTGCCAGGGCCAAACCAGGGGGCAGGGAGGGGGCAGGCGGGCAGCCGCCCAGGGCACAAAACTGCGAGGGGCAGAAAAATGGGGAGAAAAAATGACAGAAAAAACTGTAGGGCTGCAAATAAGCTTGCTCACCCAGGGCACTAAAATGCCTCATTACAACTCTGGACACTGCCACAGTTGAACTACCACCCAGCTCTTTCTAGGCAAGCACATTGATTCTTAAAGTACAAGTATTACAGAGAGAAAATAAAAGAACCTACATGCATATTAATCAGTTTGCCAGAGGTCGCCTCCTCCCCATCTCCACAAGATCTCTGGTCAGTGTCAGCCCTTCCAAGCCTTCCCTAAGGATGAGGGGGGCCCCTTGGAAAGTCTGTTCGTTCGCTGGATCAGAAAGCAGGCCCTGAGTCAGTTTAAACACAGGTTATTTATCCAAAAACCCTTTCTGAGTTTGTTGGTGCCTGGAGAGTCCAGTTTGAACCAGTTGCTATGAGCCGGCGTGCCGGGCCCTGATCTCCCGGCTGGAGCGCCAGGCCCCGCTACCCCGGCCGAAGTGCCATACCCTGCTCCCCTGGCTGGAGCACTGGGCTGAGCACGGGGAAACCCCCAGCCCCACTGCCCCGGCCGGAGCACCGGGTCTCGCTCCCCCAGCTGGAGAACAGCAGAACAGTGGGAAGGTTTGGGCTTTTTTTCTTTTAAAACAGTTTTTCTTTGTCTTGTTACTGCAGCTCTTTATTTTATTAGTTACTTTTAGCTTTTCTCTGCAGAGTTCTGGGTACCACACTGTCATATACTGAACATATACTGAACATCCGCTACTTGTTGCCAAACCCAAACTGTAGCCATGTGGGTTTGCTGAGTTTAGTCTTTTGTCTGATTCATTTGTAATAAGCAGAGGTAACAAGCAGGTCTTCTGGTACCCTGCCCGTCCAACCACCAAAACAGAAAGCCAGGATGATGGGGTTAATGAAGCTTAGGCCCCATGTGATTACAAGTGCCATCAAACTAAAAAGATAACAAGACATCTAAGGGGAAGAGGAGACAAAGGCATGCTACCATGGTACAGTCCTAGGCCTGCAAAAGTCATCAAGGTGGGTAGCCTGGGGAGAAGAGAGAAAGAGCTCAGGAGAGTCCAAGTACAAGCTGGGGAGGTTCTCCTAAAGTTATCAAGGAATTGGCTGAGTTGAGAAATGTGGCTGACGCAAATAAGTCTCATGTTCCTTTGACAACACCAGCCATTTAGCGTAATGGACTGCAGGGCTACCTGTGCTGATATCTAAAAGTTTGGGTTTGACAACAAGTAGCAGGTGTTCAGTATATGACAGTGTGGTACCCAGAACTCTGCAGAGAAAAGTGAAACCCCCAGAATGTTCTCTGGATCGGTTCAGAGCAATCCAGGAGCCAAGGCAGTTCCTCGTGAAACTAAAGCAGCATCCCATGGCTGCACACTGCTCCTGGGTTCAGTATTGTATCTTCAAATGTATACTATCTCTGAGTGCAGGTGCACACACACAGACTTTCAAAATGGCCCTCATTGTCATTTCACCACCCATTTGCCAAAATGTACCAAAGTATGTCCAACACCACTGGTGCCCTGAGAAATTTTTACATGTCCATCCCTGTGGAGCCATCCCCACTGCAGCTGCTGGCCCCAGTGCCTTGCCCACCCAATCTGTGCCATGCTCATCCCTCACCTTCTAGCCCTGCCCACACAGGTGCAGTGTCACTCCCCATCCCTGCACATGGTGCAAACCTCCAACACGGGTGAAAAGTGTCCTCTGTGGTTGGTACCTCACTGAACAGAAGTGTCAACCACCAGTGTGGGATTTCATCTACCCCTGCACCAAACCAAAGAGGGGCATTTGCATGAATTGTCTCTCAGCTCAAGCAACTACCGGAGTCTCACTGCAAAGTAGATGCAGATCTCCTCTGACTCGTTCCCCTCATGATCAGTTGGGTTGGTGCAGACAGGACTGGAACTCCTGTGGCCCCCACATGCTCAAGAGTTAGCTTCATCTTACTAGAGGCAAATGTAATATACTGCCTTGGTGAGCATGATCATGTCTTTCACTAGTGGCTGGTTTACTCTGAGGAGAATAGTGTATCTAGGTTCTTACATGACCGCCATCAACAAAGCCTTTGAGTGTTTGTTACAGACTTACAGCTAATGGTGTCTCTTCTTTGGGGCCTGCTCCTTCTCCCATCAGTCTCGATGGTGCAGAATCAGGCTCCTAGTGCAAAGAGTGCTGGGCTCTGTTCCTGTTACCAGTGACAGCCATTGTGTGTAGCAATCATACAGCACACAGTTAGAGATAATCTGTTTGGAGGGAATAGTAAACTTCTGCTGGTGCTATCCAAGTGAGTATGTGAGGAGCAGACTGGGGCGGGGGGTCTTGCTCAGGGCCAGCTCCAGGCACCAGCTTAGCAAGCAGGTGCTTGGGGCAGCCAAGGGGAAGGGGCGGCACGTCCGGCTCTTCGGCGGCAATTCGGTGGTGGGTCCCTCGGTCCCTCTCGGAGGGAAGAACCTGCCGCCGAATTGCCGCCGAAGAAGAAAGCAGCGCAGGTGAGCTGCCGCCGATCACAGTCGCGGCTTTTTTTTTTTTTTTTTCCGACGCTTGGGGCGGCAAAAACCCTGGAGCCGGCCCTGGTCTTGCTGATGGCCAGCCTGGCTCACTCCATGCGCAGCTCCAGCCCAGGTTGCCACTACTGCTTCTGATTTGGCCAGTGTGGGAGAGCGGGATGGTGCTGCTTTGCCGTCTCCTCAGAGGCTATAAACCGTGTAATAGCCCACAGATAAGTTACCATGCAGCTTTCTAAGCAAGCACATTTAGGCTTAAGGTTTGCTGGACAAACCAAAAAATTGAAAAAAAAATAGCTTGGGGTTGGCATGAAACAATTTTTTTCAAAAAACTTTTGGAGAACAAAAAAAGTTGAAAAAATTGCATTTCAAAGTGCTGTGTTCAACCTGAAAGAAAACATTTTGTTTCATTGTCAAGGTGTTTTTTAAACCTTCTTTAACAATAACATTGAAGTAAAATTTGAAATGAAAAGTTGTTTCGTGACACAATGCTTTGTTTAGAAAATGTTGAGAACAATACATTTTGATCTTTTTGTTTGGTTTCCCCAACCAAAACAATTTCTGCACAAATTTGCTAAATGTGTTGGTTCACCCAAATCTGCACTTTTCAGCCAAAAAAACCCAAACAAAAAACGTTTCATCCAGCTCTTGTCAATGGTGCTCGAACCCCCTAAGGAAACCTGTGCAGCAGAAGACTGAAATCAGAACTAAGTCTGTCAGGGAGCAGAGGTTATCTAAAACGTGTATGCACATGTCATCTTATGGGGTTCTAAATAGCCCCAGACCTTTGGCATTTGGGGGCCTGTGTACAAAGTATCTGTCCCAGGTATATGGAAAATCAGCAGCTACAGCATGTGCCTACAGGACCGTTGAGGAGTTTGGAGCTGCCCAGGGATGGGGGTGTATCCAAGTCATTCTATCTCTACATCTCTTTTAAATGTAATTTTCTGCTGATCAGTGTCCTTTGGCCTCTTGATAGGCTGTATTTTAAGCTCACAGCCTTGATTCAAACTGGAGCAGAGGTGATCTGAGAGCTCAAAAAACAGTGTCCTGTCATGCTCTGCAAACCACGTTCTCCCTCTAACACCTGGTAATGATTCAGAGAATTTTAATGTTTGATTTTTATATTTCAGTCATAAACAGTTTTACAAACATCCTCCCATGCTGGCCCCTGTGGGTATGTGTACACAGCCCTGGGCAGCAGCCCCCTCCCTAGGCTTCACAGCCTCAGCTCCAGCCCAAGCTGCAACTTTAAAGTGCCGTGTACACAGCTGTTTTGGGAGCGCTAGTGCAAGCCCCGCTAACCCGAGTCGATTGCCCCAGGCTGGGAGGCTCAGTGCCATGGGCTGGGCAGACATTCCCAGAGTCAGACATTCCCAGGGAGGCAAACAGATACGCGGCCCTCCCGTTAGCCTGTTTCTGTGACACACATTGTGCCTCTGCAAGAGTGGGACATCTTACCCTTGTACTCCCAAAGCCTGGGGGGCTCCCTGCAGGCTGCCAGGAATCCCTGTTGATGCCTATAGACCTGCCTCAGCCACTCCCAAACCCCGGTTTGAGACCTGGCACAGCTAGATCAATGGACTGTTGTTTGTTCACCCTTCAGGGGAGGACAAGACTTGGTCCCCTGGGATGGAAGGAGGATCCAGTGGTTAGGGCCCTGGCCTGGGGCTTGGGAGACATGGGGCCTGTCTACACGGCGCTTTACTCCACACCAGATGGATGTACATTTAGTCTGCATTAGCGTGTCTCACACCAACGGGCCCACTTGGCCCCTGCCGGCGTGTCCCAGAACTTCCCTGGTGCATGTTAGCGTCGCACTGTTTGAAATGGCTCCACCATGGAGCTGTGCTGACTGGGCCCAGCAAAGGGTCTGGCCACCTTGTACTCGTTGTCTGTAGAGTACTAGTTCTGCTGCAAACAGGGCCTTTGGGACAAATGGGCCGGCTAAGGAATTTGGGGTCTGTGAAATGCCATAATTAAACAGACTAGATGCAGTGACTCTATGGTCAAGAGGGAAACAATCAGGTGAGAGGTTGGTGGATCATAGCGTGCATTTGCCTGAGTTCCCAGAGCCATCGCAGACCAATAATACATAATGCAGAGTTGTGAAAAGGCTGTGATGGGGCAATTTACTGCAATATCCTGAGCAAACCTTATTAAATTGAGTTTCTGTTATCATTGTGGGCTGGGATTGTATGCACTCCTTGGGGAAGGGGAGCACAGCCCTCCAGACACTAACAACAGTGTGTGGGGGTGGGGGTTAGGTAAAGTCACTCAGTTGTAACACCTCCAGAGAGATCCTGTCCCCTAGAGAGAGGCTCATAGCAACTGGTTCAAACTGGAGTCTCCAGGCACCAACAAACACAGAAAGGGTTTTTGTATAAATAGCCTGTGTTTAAACTGACTCAGGGCCTGCTTTCTGATCCAGCGAACGAACAGACTGTCCAAGGGGCCCCCCTCATCCTTAGGGAAGGCTTGGAAGGGCTGACACTGACCAGAGGCCTTGTGGAGGTGGGGGGGGGGGCGACCTCTGGCAAACTGATTAATATGCATGTAGGTTCTTTTATTTTCTCTCTGTAATACTTGTACTTTAAGAATCAATGTGCTGGCCTAGAAAGAGCTGGGTGGTAGTTCAACTGTGGCAGTGTCCAGAGCTGTAATGAGGCATTTTAGTGCCCTGGGTGAGCAAGCATATTTGCAGCCCTACAGTTTTTTCTGTCATTTTTTCTCCCCATTTTTCTGCCCCTCGCAGTTTTGTGCCCTGGGCGGCTGCCCACCTGCCCCCTCCCTGCCCCCTGGTTATGGCTCTGGCAATGGCACTGTTTGCCCAGTCAGAGAGAAAAGCAAAGCCGGCCTGCTGATGCAGTCTGACTTTGCTGGGGAATTCACAGTGTAGACAGAGAGCTGTGCAGCCTGGAAATACCCAAGGCAGGAGGGAGGGAGATGTGTATTTCTGCCCAAGAGAGGTGAGGGCTGGGGAGCCAGGAGCCTGAGGGTGGTGCCTTGGCTGGACCCCGGAGGGGGAACACGGGTGCAGTTGCCATGAACTGTGACAGTTTCAATGGCAATAAGCCACCCTACTTTGCTTTTTGCAAGCTGGGTAGTTCTTGTCTCTTCTTTCCGGAGCAGACTTTTTGTTTTCTCCACTCACTCTCAGCTCCCTTTTTACCAAACTGGGAGAATTAAGATTTAAAATTCTGCTTGTGGCCTTTATAAAAGAGATCGCTGCCCTGATGCAGGGAGTTCAGATTGAGAAATAGCTTCTCACGCTGATCACTCTTTTCACACTCAGCTGCTGCTGCTGCCCTCTGAGAATGCAGTGGAGAACTGCTGTGGCATCATCTCTCAGCATGATGCTGTCCCTGCCCCCTCTCTCATGATGGGTCCAGGGTCTGGGGCCAGTCTGAAGGTTCCGCCACCTAACCCTGAAGTTAGGAGTTCAGCTGTAATGGCGCTGGCTAGGGGCTCCTTCCCGGAGGTTACTCAGGTCTAGCCTTGCACTCTGTGCCTTTACCAAAGAGGTGCCTATAGCCGGGGGCCAGTGCCATATAGGTCCTTGCCAGCAGGGATTCAGTCCTTGGACACGTGTCAGATAAAGGGGAAGGGGAAAAAAAAATTCTGCCGTGTGGCAAGATGTTTCCCCCCCGTCCCCAGGTTTCTGGGTGGGGCTCAGGCTGGTGCTGTTTGTGAATTGTAAGAGGAACCCCTAGATCTGTGATACTCAGACTGAGGTTCATGAGCCCTGAGTGGCTCTTTAATGTGTCTCCTGCGGCTCTTTGCAGCACATGACATTAAAGCCCCATGTGATTTAATTTAAGTTAATAACTGATCAGGATGCGTTTACTATGTTATTAATCAGTTAAGTTATCATCTTGTGCAAAGTTATTAACTTATTTGTTGTGAGATTTATGTATTATTATTATATATATATAGAGAGAGAGTATATTTCCCCTCTCATACTATTTAAATATGAATAGTACTATAGTAAATGAAACCATGAACTCACACTACAGTGGCTGTTCTGTTAATTTGGCTCCTGAACCACTGAGATCTGCGTATCACTTCCCTAGATACTCGTGCCTGGCCCTTTTTGCTGCCAACATCACCTGGTAAAGGGTTACATACAGATATGGAGGTGTAATGCAGCAAAATGTGACTGAAAGTAAGACCAAAACTGTGTAGCTGTACACAGCTACACAAATATACAGGGATAATATATGCCCAATAGCAGGCAAGGATGGCAATTCCCTCCCTCGCCCCCAGTGCCAGGACTGGAGCCCTCCTCTTAGCTGCCAGGAAGAAGATGGAGGCATAATTCTTCCCCTCACAACTATGTGTGTATGTGTGGCTTCCCCTCAAGATTACAAAAATCATGAGCTCATCAGTGATGGTTCTTCTAAATCTGCCTCCTGATGCATGAACTCACATGGATGGGAAGAGGCTTTGCACCTGTCTCTTGTTCATCTGTGTACTGGCAGTGTCATTGTAGAATAAGTATAAAATTAAAGAATTAGAGTTAGCTGAAGCTTGGCTAAGGAGGTGTGTCTGTGTCTGTTTGTGTGTGTGTTGTAAAGAAGGCCCCAATCATTGAGTAAAAAGGGCCATGAGAATAATAAGTAGTATTACTTGCAGTGTGGGAAAGAGGTATGGTTCCAAAAGTAACTAATAAAATAAAGAACTGCAGTAACAAGACAAAGAAAAATTGTTTTAAAAGAAAAAAGCCCAAACCTTCCCACTGTTCTGCTGTTCTCCAGCCAGGGGAGCAGGACCCGGCAGTCCAGCCAGGAGATCAGGGCTCGGCGCTCCGGCCGAGGCAGCGGGGCCGGGGGTTTCCCCGCGCTCAGCCTGGTGCTCCGGCCAGGGGAGCAGGACCCGGAGGTCCGGCCAGGAGATCAGGGCCCAGCGCTCAGCCCAGCGCTCTGGCCGTGGGAGCAGGGCCCGGAGCTCCGGCCGGGAGATCAGGACCTGGCGCTCCGGCTGGGGGAGCGGGGCACGGCACTGCAGCCAGTAGATTGGGGCACGGCGCTTCGGCCGGGGGAGTGGGCCTGGGGGGTTCGCTGCGCTCAGCCCGGCGCTCCGGCTGGGGGATCAGGGCCCGGCGCTCCGGCCAGGGCAGTGGGGCCGGGGTTTCGCTGCACTCAGCCCGGCACTCCGGCCGGGGGGTGGGGCCGGGGGCTTGCCACACTCAGAGAAATGTCCTGCAGCATGGACAAATCCCTCCACCAGTCGTGGCTAACCTATTCATACTGGTGTCTTGGAACCTATAAGGCCTAAATTGTCCTGGAAGACACCTCCCGGGTCATGGAGTTCAACCTCTCATTGCAGGCAACCCCTAATTTGCTCTGTTTCTTTGATTGTCTTGTATTACTTTATACCCTGTAAATTTTTTAAAAATTTAATTTAGAAAATCCCCAACTAAAGATAGGTTGGTCGTGGGCTGTGAAGGTGCAGTTTGAGCATTTGCTGAGAAATTTGGAGTCAGAGAAAGCTATACAGATCTGCCAAGTGCCTGGACAGGCAATCTTACAGATGTAAAGATGGTAGCCGAGATGCTCTGTGTGAGGTTATTGCTCAGCAAGCCGTGGAAAAAAATCTGCCTAATGAGAATAGTCAGTGCAAGGAATATAACAGGCCAGGAGTCTCGACATGTATATGAATCGCAGAAGTGAACTTGCAGATAGTTGCTGGCTGGCATTGTGGCAAAACAGCAGCAGGAGGTATCATTGACTAGGAGTTAAAGCAGAGGGGCTGAGATGGAGGAGACTTGACATTCTTTTAAGCAAAGTAGGGAAATGTGGTCTAGATGAATGTACTATAAGGTGGGTGCACAACTGTTGAAAGACTGTATTCAAAGAGTAGGTACCAATGGTTTGCAGTCAAACTGGCAGGGCGTATCTAGTAGGGTCCCACAGGGGTCAGTCCTGGGCCCAGTACTATTCAATATTTTCCTTAATGACTTGGACAATGGAATGGAGAGTATGCTTGTAACATTTCCAGATGACACTAAGCTGTAAAGGGTTGCAAGCACTTTGGAGGACAGGATTAGAATTCAGAATGACCTTGACTAATTGGAGGATGGTTCTGAATTCAACAAAATGAGACACTGAAAATAAGTGTAAAATATTTCACTTAGAAAGGAAATATCAAATGCTCATCTACAAAATGGGAAATAACTAGTTAGGTGGTAGTACTGCTGAAAGGGATCTGGGGATGATAGTGGAGTATGTGACTATATGGTCAAACTGGAGCAAGTGAAGAGGAGAGCAACAAAAATGACCAAAGCTTTACAAAACTTGAGCTAACAGGAAAGGTTAAAAAAACCTGGGCATGTTTAGTCTTGAGAAAAGAAGACTGAGGGGTGACCTGATAGTCTTCAAATATTAATATTAATGTTAATGTTAAGGGCTTTATAAAGAGGATGGTGATCAATTGTTCTTTATGTCCTCTGAAGGTAGGACAAGAAGCAATGGGCTTAATCTGTAGCAAGGGAGATTTAGGCTAAACATTAGGAAAAACTTTCTAACTCTAAGGGTAGTTAAGCTCTGGAATAGGCTTCCAGGGGAGGTTATGGAATCCCCATCATTGCAGGGTTTTTAAGAACAGGTTGGACAAACACCTGTGAGGGAGAGTGAGAGCAAGAGCACTGGGTTCTCATCACTCCAGGAAGCTTGAATCAATTGGAGTTCCCAGGTGGTGGTGGTAGCTGAGGGTCCAGAGTGCTGGAGACAGGCAGAGCCCCCAGCACGATCAGTCAGGAGAAGATGAAGTCCCAATGGAACTAATGCAGATTTTGGATCCAGGCATCAGAACACTTACTTGAGCATGGGTAGGGGTTTTTGTAGGGAAAGAACAATGGTTCAAGGGAGAACACTAGATTTGTTTATGGGTAAACTAAGTATACCAAAGTTGTTTTGTTCAGACTAGACCAGTGGTCCCCAACACGGTGCCCGTGGGTGCCATGGCGCCCGCCAGGGCATTTATGTGCGCCCGCCTAGTGACACAGTGTGAAAAGTAGTGCCCAGCAGGGAAGAGAAGCCGCGGCCCCGTGCCTGCCGGGGACAGAGAACTGCCCAGAACTGCCAAAAAAATCCCAACTCTGGGGCTGCAGGCTGCAGGCGCCAGTGTTCTCTGACCCCGGCAGGTGCGGGGCCACAGCTTCTCTCCGGCTTCTCTCCGCGCTGCCCAGAACTGCCAAAAAAAAAGCGGCTCGGACTGCCGCCGCCCAAACTGCCAAAGCGCAAAAAACCCCAAAACAACAAAAAAAACACCCGAACTGCCGAAGCAGGAAAAAAAAAAAACCAGCCCCAAGAATGGACGGAATGCCGCTTCTTAGCATGTGCCGCCCCAGGCACGTGCTTGCTCCGCTGGTGCCTGGAGCCGCCTCTGTATGTGAGTATTCTTCCGCTGCACTGATACTGCTGTTTTCTCGTGCTTTGCGATTTATTATTTTTTTAACATTTTGCCCCAAAATGAGTGGTTCAAATAAAAGACAACGTACGTATTATTTCAATGCAGAGTGGGAAGAATCCTATTGTTTTATTGAAAATAAAGGGAAATGTGTTTGCTTATTGTGCAGTGGTACTGTTGCAGTGCCGAAAAAACATAATGTCGAACACCATTTCCAAACTAATCACGGCTCTTTTGACATTAGCCAGCCACTTAAATCTGAGTTGAGAAAGAAGAAAATTAATCAACTCAAATCAAACCTATCTGCCCAGCAATCTGTTTTCACTAGACAAGTGGTAAAGTCTAAAAGTGCTACTATTGCTTCCATTAAAATTGCTCATCTGCTCGCAAAGAAGAAAAAACCCTTTAAAGATGGTGAATTGTTGAAGGAAGCATTTTTGACTGGTGCTGATTGTCTGTTTCAAGGATTTCCTAACAAGTGTGAGATTTTGTCGGCAATACAAGACTTGCAGTTATCAGACAACACAGTTACGAGGAGGATACATGCAATTTCAAGCGACATGCAAACTCAGCTGAAGGATGACTTGAAAATATGTGACTGGTTTTCACTGCAGTTCGATGAGTCGACAGATATATCGGATACAGCGCAGTTGGCAGTTATGGTGAGGATGGTATGTAGTGACTTCACCGTAAAAGAAGAGTTACTAAAAGTATTGCCTATGAAAGGGCGAACAAAGGGTGAGGACATCTATAATTTATTCAAATCATATGCAAGATCAATTAGTATGCCACTACACAAGCTGTCTGCGATCACCACTGATGGGGCACCGCAATGGTGGGCAGCGCCAATGGATTCATTGCACTCTGCAAGAAGAATGAATCCTTTCCGAACTTTATGTTTTATCATTGCATTATCCACCAAGAAGCTTTGTGCGTCAAAGTTCTTTCTTTTCAACACGTCATGAATGTCGTTATTAAAATAATTAACTCTATTCGAGCAAAACCTTTGCAACACCGACTTTTTAAGGCCCTGTTGGAAGATGTTGATGATAAACAATCTGATCTTATCTTGCACACAGAAGTACGATGACTGAGCAAATGTAAAGTTCTTGCATGTTTTTTAAGCCTAATTGAAGAGATCAAAGAATTTCTGAAGTCCACAAATCAGAACTTCGAGCAACTAGAAGACTCCAGCTGGTTAATGGACTTGGCTTTTCTTGCCAACATCACTGACAAATTGAACATTTTAAATCTTGAGCTCCAGGGAAAAGACAAACATGTGGCTCAAATGATAGGTTCTGTAAAATCATTCAAAGCAAAACTGATCTTGTGGATGTCACATATGAAGATGAAGTCTCTCGTACATTTCCCAAGTATGAAGAAAATGGTATGTGCCAGTGATTTTAACCCATCACCATTTGTTATCCACATTCAAACACTTCTGGAACAATTTGAAAAGAGATTTCAACAGTTCACCATCATTGAGCCTGTAGTTGCCTTTCTTGTGAATCCTTTACTTGCCAAATAGAGGTAACAGAAATGGCTATATCAATTGCGAGTCTCATTCAAGTAAGAACAGAAGACGTGGAACTGGAGATTTTGGACCTTCAAAATGATATTGTTCTACAGTCCTGCGCAACAGATGAAAACTTTTGGAATCTGGTTGACCGAAAAAAGTTTCCTGCCTTAAAAAATGTAGCATACAAAATAAAATCTTATTTTGGTTCCACTTATCTATGTGAAGTTCTGTTTTCAACAATGAATATCATAAAATCAAAATACAGATCTATGCTTACTGATGCCCATCTTGATGATTGCTTAAGAATGGGAATATCATCCTACTCTCCCAACTACGAAAAATTGGCTGAAGAAATGCAGTGCCAAAAATCACACTGACTTTATTAGAAAAAACATGTGAATTAATTATATCTATTTTCCATTAAGTGCTGATGAGCGCGTATGATTAACTTGTGTTTAACTTTTTTTCATATTTGTTTGTTTGTTTATTGAAATCCAGATACAAGTAACAATACAAAGAATATTTTTAATTAACCATAACTGGCTATCTATGTTAAAGTAAGAATAATAAATATATTTGGACCAGCAGTTCAACAATGTTTTATATATAGGACTGAAATATTACTAGCCTCACTTTCTGCTACAGCTAGTCTAAATTTTTCCAAAAAACTGTCCAATCAAAAACTAATTTTACTTTTTTAAAATAAATAAGATGAAAACTGTTTATGATATTTATTTTGTAAAAACTCCTTAATTTTTCTTACGGGTAGATAAAAAAGAGCAAATTCACATAGTAAGTGTGACGAAGTGGGACTGTTCTTAATGTTTCCTCTCAATACTGTGTGGATGCCTCAGTTTCCCCTATGCATTTCTTAAGTCTCCAGTGTGCATAAATGGCCGGCACTCTGTATCCTGGCAACAAATGGCTGGGGCCCTTCCCCCCTGCAAGGGAATAGCTAAAGGTGAACAAAGAGATCAGGTGATCTCCTGGCCCGGGAAAGAGACAAAGGCCAGAAAGGAGGGGCTGGAGGGGGTTTCAGTTGGGAGCTGGCTGGGGACGGGGAGTGAGTGCAGACGAGGTTGTCTGGCTTGCTGGGCCCCAGAATGGACCCGGCTGAGGGGTCCTGTTCTCTGCACCTACAAGCTCTGCTTTAGACCGTGTTCCTGTCATCTAATAAACCTCTGTTTTACTGGCTGGCTAAGAGTCATGTCTGACTGCGAAGTAGGGGTGCGTGCAGGACCCTGTGGCTTCCCCAGGACCTCACCTGGGCGGATTCGCTGTGGGAAGCACATGGAGGGGCATATGCTGAATGCTTCAAGGTCAGACCCAGGAAGGAGAAGCCGTGTGAGCTTCTTGCCCTGAAGACAGTCTGCTCCAAGGGAGAGGAGGCTCCCCAAAGTCCTGACCAGCTTTGTGGGGAGCAGTTCCAAAGCATCGCCCGGGGACTCCGTGACATTAAGGTGAAAGAGTAATTGCCGAATAATTTAATTAATACCTTTTACATGTAAAATTACCTTTTTTATCTTATGGATTCATATATTATGTAATATTAAATATGATGTTTTTCATATTATTTAATGTACAAATACAAAATAAGCCTTGAAAAATTGTTGGCGCCCGCCACACTCTTCTGAAAACATGAATGTGCTATTGGCCACAAAAAGGTTGGGGACCACGGATCTAGCTCATACTTCTTAAACTTGCCAGCAAGAATACTGTGGGAGACCGTATCAAAAGCTTTGCTAAAGTCAAGGAATAACATGTTCACTGCTTTCCCCTCATCCACAAAGCCAGTTATCTCATCATAGAGGACAATTACGTTAGTCAGGCATGACTTGCCCTTGGTGAATCCATGCTGACTGTTCCTGATCACTTTCCTTTCCTCTAAGTGCTTCAGAATTGATTCCTTGAGGATTCCCTGCTCCATTTTTCCAGGGACTGAGGTGAGGCTGACTGGCCTGTAGTTCCCCAGATCCTCCTGCTTCCCTTTTTTAAAGATGGGCACTACATTAGCCTTTTTCCAGTCATCCAGGACCTCCCCCGATTGCCATGAGTTTTCAAAGATAATGGCCAATGGCTCTGCAATCACATCCGCTAACTCCTTTAGCACCCTCGGATGCAGCGCATCCGTCCCCATGGACTTGTGCTCGTCCAGCTTTTCTAAATAGTCCTGAACCACTTCTTTCTCTACAGAGGGCTGGTCACCTCCTCCCCATGCTGTGCTGCCCAGTGCAGCAGTTTGGGAGCTGACCTTGTTCGTGAAGACAGAGGCAAAAAAAACATTGAGTACATTAGCTTTTTTTCCTTAATCCTCTGTCACTAGGTTGCCTCCCTCATTCAGAAAGGGGCCCACACTTTCCTTGACTTTCTTCTTGTTGCTACCATACCTGAAGAAACCCTTCTTGTTACTCTTAACATCTCTTGCTAGCTGCAACTCCAAGTGTGATTTGGCCTTCCTGATTTCACTCCTGCATGCATGAGCAATATTTTTATACTCCTCCTTGGTCATTTGTCCAATCTTCCACTTCTTGTAAGCTTCTTTTTTGTATTTAAGATCAGCAAGGATTTCACTGTTAAGCCAAGCTGGTCGCCTGCCATATTTACTATTCTTTCTACACATCGGGATGGTTTGTTCCTGCAACCGCAATAAGGATTCTTTAAAATAGAGTCAGCTCTCCTGGACTCCTTTCCCCCTCATGTTATTCTCCCATGGGATCCTGCCCATCAGTTCCCTGAGGGAGTCAAAGTCTGATTTTCTGAAGTCCAGGGTCCATATTTTGCTGCTCTCCTTTCTTCCTTGTGTCAGGTTCCTGAACTCGACCATCTCATGGTCACTGCCTCCCAGGTTCCCATCCACTTTTGCTTCCCCTACTAATTTTTCCCTGTTTGTGAGCAGCAGGTCAAAAAGAGTTCTGCCCCTAGTTGGTTCCTCCAGCACTTGCACCAGGAAATTGTCCCCTACACTTTCGAAAAACTTCCTGGATTGTCTGTGCTCCACTGTATTGCTCTCCCAGCAGATATCAGGGTGATTGAAGTTCCCCAGGAGAACCAGGGCCTGCGATCTCGTAACTTCTGCTAGTTGCCGGAAGAAAGCCTCGTCCATCTCATCCCCCTGGTCTGGTGGTCTGTAGGAGACACCCACCACGACATCACCCTTGTTGCTCACACTTCTAAACTTAATCCAGAGACTCTGAGGTTTTTCTGCAGTTTCATACTGGAGCTCTGAGCATTCATCCTGCTCTCTTACATACAATGCAACTCCTCCACCTTTTCTGCCCTGCCTGTCCTTCCTGAACAGTTTATATCCATCCATGACAGTACTCCAGTCATGTGATTTCTCCCACCTGGTCACTGTTATTCCAATCACATAATAATTCCTTGACTGTGCCAGGACTTCCAGTTCTCCCTGCTTGTTTCCCAGGCTTCTTGCATTTGTGTATAGGTACTTAAGATAATTCGCTGATTGTCCTGCTTTCTCAGTATGAGGCAGGAGTCCTCCCCTCTTGCCCTCTCCTGCTCATGCTTCCACCCGGTATCCCATTTCCCCACTTACCTCAGGGCTTTGGTCTTCTTCCCCCGGTGAACCTAGTTTAAAGCCCTCCTCACTAGGTTAGCCAGCCTGCTTGCGAAGATGCTCTTCCCTCTCTTCGTTAAGTGGAGCCCGTCTCTGCCTAGCACTACTTCTTCTTGGAACACCATCCCATGGTCAAAGAATCCAATGCCTTCTCTCCGCCACCAGCTGCGTAGCCATTCATTGACTTCCACGATTTGACGGTCTTTACCCGGGCCTTTTCCTTCCACAGAGAGGATGGACAAGAACACCACTTGCGCCTCAAACTCCTTTATCCTTCTTCCCAGAGCCACGTAGTCTGCAGTGAGCCGCTCAAGGTCATTCTTGGCAGTATCATTGGTGCCCCCATGGAGAAGCAGGAAGGGGTAGCGATCTGAGGACTTCATGAGTCTCGGCAATCTCTCCGTCACATCGTGAATCCTAGCTCCTGGCAAGCAGCACACTTCTCAGTTTTCTCGGTTTTCCCGGTCGGGACGGCAGATAGATGATCCTGAGGAGGGAGTCCCCGACCACCACCACCCACCTCCTTCTCTTGGGAGCAGTGGTCGTGGAACCCCCATCCCTAGGACAGTGCATCTCATGCCTTCCAATTGGTGGAGTCTCCTTCTACTCCCTTCCCTCAGATGTATCATCTAATCCACTCTCCGCATTAGTACCTTTGGAGAACTACAGCCTCTGTCAGCGATGGACAGCCACCCTTCACTGTCTCCATTCTTCTCTGCAACAGAGGACTCATTGGGTTGTGTTCGGTAATTGTCGTGTGCCCCTGTCCTGTGTGGAGCACCAGAGAGTTCTACTCTGTTGTCCCATTCTGTCCAGCACATAAATGAGGCTGGCTGGTAGGGAGGAGAGCACAGCTGTTTCCAGATGTGATGTCTCTAATCAAAACAAATAAACAATATGCCAATGACACTCACTTCTCTGTCTGTTTCACTGGGCCGGGCTTATGCAGTTGATTACCTGGCTTGCAGTTGATTACCAGTTGAACCTGTCTTGCTGGGGTTTGGGCGTGGCTGAGGGCAATCTTATCCAGAGAGAAGCTGATGTTATGATGGCCCTAAAGTGTTAGCAGATGAATCCAGATCTGAACATACTACTTCTGGAGTGTGGACTTTAAACTGTTAATACACTGTTTGAAAGATAAAATCATAAGAGCCTTTCACGTCTTTCTTAATAACATGGCAATTACTGGATTGTAACAAGTCACCTGCTGATTTTCTCATTGAAACAATTTAATTCATTTAAAGTGTGCCGAGATACATATAGTGATGGGTGCCTTACAAATACATGTAATAACAATAACAATAATACATTTTTCTGGGACATCATATCTGGGCCATATTTCCCCAGTTTGAGATTGAACACGATAAGGCTGCAAGAGAACCTCCCATACATGTGCAGATGGAAAAGGAAAAACAAGGATAAGAAAAAGTTACTTGACAAACCCTCTTTATAACTCAGGGAATGTAGCCCTGGAGAATTCATTGCAATTTGGAGCAATGGCACGTAAGGAGGTAGGGCTGAACCTTTAGAAAAAATTTCCCCAAAATTATAAGAGCTCAAAACAGAAAGAGGAGTTTAGTTAGTAGAAAATGCAAACATCTCTAGCCTGTGATAACAGATTAACCTGCCTGCTTTGGCACTGAAGGATTTACTTGTGAACTCACTTATATTATAAACTATGGACGTAGCTGTGACCATGGCAGTGTATTAGATAGGATCCAATCTGCTGTGACCCCAAAGGATTTGGCTTTACCTGACACAGGACCAGTGGACTCTGGTGTACTCAACACATCATCACCAACAATGCAAGAAGAGAATGCAGTTGCTTGTTTAAGACTTCCTGCTGATAGGACTGTCCCAACTTCAGTAAAAATGAGGGGCAAAACTTGCAAAGAAAATCCAGAGACTCATGGGAATGTGTAGACTTACTCTTTGTGAAACTATATGGATTGCTTTTCCTACACTAAAGCCTTCATGGATTATATCAAAAGGATGATGAGCAGCTCACATTTGTATATGCTGGTAAACAGGTGCATATGCATGTGGGATTAGCTACAGAAGCTTTCATTTTAGACTGTAAACACACCCAGGAACTGTCTCATCAGGGTAAATAGATTACCCTGTCAAGTGGTTGCTTTTTTTTGTGCATCAAACAAGATGCCGACTTCCTGGCCCTCCTTGACAAGATATTTCTTTTTCTCTTGGTTGTTTCAATATTTCAAACACAATATGGAAAAGGGGATGAGGCTGTGTAACGATGCTGGTTCTGGCAGGACCCAACTGAGAGGGCCAATTCAGGACAAATCACTTAAAACAGGGCAGTCACAGCCCAAGGCTGGGGTTTTTCCACCTCTAAGGCAAATCTAACCAGCCAGACAAAGAGGACTTTGGTCTCATCCCACTGGCTAACCACAAGTCACACAAGCAATTCCCTTAGACACTCCAGTTTCCCAGTATCACCACCAGTGCCACTCGTTATGGGGACAAATGGTTATGAAAACCAATACCCCAATAAAAGAAAAAAGGTTCTCTCGATCCCAAAGGACCAAGCCCCAGACCCAGGTCAATATACAAATTAGATCTTACCCACAAATCACGCTGTTGCCAATCCTTTAGAATCTAAAATCTAAAGGTTTATTCATAAAAGGGAAAAAGATATAGATGAGAGTTAGAATTGGTTAAATGGAATCAATTACATACAGTAATGGCAAAGTTCTTGGTTCAGGCTTGTAGCAGTGATAGAATAAACTGCAGGTTCAAAATCAAGTCTCTGGAACATCCCCAGCTGGGATGGGTGATCGGTCCTTTGTGTAGAGCTTCAGTTTGTAGCAAAGTCCCTCCAGAGGTAAGAAGCAGGATTGAAGACAAGATGGAGACGAGGCATCAGCCTTTTATATTCTTTTCCAGGTGTAAGAACCTCTTTGTCCTTACTGTGGAAAATTACAGCAAAATGGAGTCTGGAGTCACATGGGCCAGTCCCTGCAATCTTTGCTGAGTTGCAAGGCGTATTTGCCTTCTCTCAATGGGTCAATTGTATAGCTGATGGTCCTTAATGGGCCATCAAACAGGCTAGGCAGAGCTAACACCAACTTGTCTGGGATGTCTCCCAGAAGCATAGCATAAGTTTGAAATACAGACAGTATAGAGCCAATATTCATAACTTCAACTACAAAATTGATACACACATATAGACAGCATAATTATAACCAGCAAACCATAACCTTGTCTTAGACACCTCATTTGACCCCCTTTTTACAAGATCTGGTGCCACTACAGGACTTTGGTTGCAACCATGTTCTATATGGTCCCAGATTATATCAATAACGTCACAGTCTGTGAGAAAGACTATGAAGAATGCCAGCTTATTAAAGTACTGGCAACGTTGTGTGATAATTCCCTCAACTCAGTCTGTCAAATACTTGTTAAAGTAAGGTACAGTCTAATCATCAGTAAATCATAGAATTGTAGGACTGGAAGGGACCTCGAGAGGTCATCTAGTCCAGTCCCCTGCACTCATGGTAGGACTAAGGATTATTTAGAGTATACCAGCCCTGACAAGTGTTTGTCTAATCTGCTCTTAAAAAATCCTAGTGATGGAGATTCCACAACCTCCCTGAGCAATTTATTCCAGTGCTTAACCACACAGAAAGTTAGAAAGTTTTTCCTAATGTTGAACTTAAACTGCCACTGCTGCAATTTAAGCCCATTGCTTCTTGTCCTATTCTCAGAGTTTAACAAGAACAATTTTACTCCAATCTCCTTGTAACAATCTTTTATTTACTTGAAAACAGTTACCATGTCCCCTTTCAGTCTTCTCTCCTCCAGACTAAACAAACCCAATTTTTTTCAATCTTCCCTCATAGGTCATGTTTCAGAGTAGCAGCTGTGTTAGTCTGTATCCGCAAAAAGAACAGGAGTACTTGTGGCACCTGAGGCCTGGTCTACACTACGAGTTTAGGTCGACTTTAGCCGCGTTAAATCGACTTAAGCCTGGACACGTTTACACTACGAAGCCCTTTCTGTCGACTTAAAGGGCCCTTTAAACCGGTTTCCTAACACCACCTCGACAAGGGGATTAGCGATAAAATCGGCCTTAGGGGGTCAGAATTGGGTTAGTGTGGACGGAATTCAACATTACTGGCCTCCGGGAGCTATCCCACAGTGCTTCATTGTGACCGCTCTGGACAGCACTCTCATCTCAGATGCACTGGCCAGGTGGACAGGAAAAGCCCCGCGAACGTTTGAATTTCATTTCCTGTTTGCTCAGCGTGGAGAGCACAGGTGACCATGCAGAGCCCATCAGCACAGGTAACCGTGATGGAGTCCCAGTCCCAGTCCCAGGATCGCAGAAGAGCTCCAGCCTGGACCGAGCGGGAGGTACGGGATCTGATCGCCATCTGGGGAGATGAAGCAGTGCTCGCCAAACTCCGAAACAGTAAAAGAAACGGCAAAACATTAGAAAAGATCTCCAAGGCCATGAAGGACAGAGGCCATAACAGGGACGCACAGCAGTGCCGCGTGAAAATTAAGGAGCTAAGGCAAGCCTACCACAAAGCCAGAGACGCAAACGGAAGGTCCGGGGCTGAGCCGCAAACATGCCGCTACTACGCGGAGCTGCATGCCATTCTAGGGGGTGCAGCCACCACTAGCCCAAGCGTGTGCTATCAGTCCCTCTCTGGAAACGGGGAAGCGGGTTCGGCGGACGAGGAAGATGAGGATGGAGAGAACATAGATAGCTCACAGCAGCAAGGAAGCGGAGAAACCAGTTACCCCAACAGCCAGGATATGTTTGTCACCCTGGACCTGGAAACAGTAACCCTCGAACTCACCCAAGACCCTGAGGGCACACAGGGGACCTCTGGTGAGTGTACCTTTGCAAAAATTACACATGGTTTAAAAACAAGCGTGTTTAATGATTAATGATTAATTTGCCCTGGCAATCGCGGCCAGTACAGCTACTGGAAAAGTCTGTTAACGTGTATGGGGATGGAGCGGAAATCCTGGGGATGGGGACGGAGCGGGACATCTCCAGAAAGCTCTCCTTCATGTACTCCCAAAGCCTTTGCAAAAGGTTTCTGGGGAAGGCTGCCTTATCCCGTCCGCCATGGTAGGACACTTTACCACGCCAGGCCAGTAGCACGTAGTCTGGAATCATTGCATAACAAAGCATGGCAGCGTATGGTCCCGGTGTTTGCTGGCATGCAGACAACATCCATTCCTTATCGCTCTTTGTTATCCTCAGGAGAGTGATATCATTCACGGTCACCTGGTTGAAATGGGGCGATTTTATTAAGGGGACATTCAGAGGTGCCCCTTCCTGCTCTGCTGAACAGAAATATTCCCCGCTGTTAACCACGCGGTGGGGGGGAGGGGTGAAGTGACCATCCCAGAGAATTGGGTGTGTGGGGTAGGGGAGTTAGTTGGGTTTGTGCTGCATGTTAAACCTGAAATCGCAGCCCCTCCTTTTACATTGCAAACCCATTTTAAATGGCACGGGTGCTTGGTATGGGAAATGAGGGCAGAACTGTTTGAAACCATCCCCACATGTTAAGAAGGTTAAAAAAGCCCAAAGACTGTATGTCTTACCATGGCTGCCTGCAAGCTGAAATCTGTGTCCTGGCACTGCGTGAGTGATCTCTCACACCAAACCAGGAGACTCTCAATATAAGAGGGAAAATGCGACCTTGTAACGAAAGCACATGTGCTGTGTGATGTTGTGAACAGCAAAATCTAACGTGAAAGAGTCTACCCATTGTTCTCTAAAATGTATCTTTTTTAACAACCTCTCCCTTCTCCACCAGCTGCAAATCTTACTCCTTCGCAGAGGCTAGTGAATATTCGAAGAAGGAAGCGAAGGACGCGTGACGAAATGTTTACTGAACTTCAGACTGCCTCCCACGCTGACAGAGCACAGCTGAATGCGTGGAGGCAGTCAATGACTGATTTTAAAAAAGCCCAATATGAGCGAGAGGAGAGGTGGCGTGCTGAATCGCGGGCTGAAGAGGAGACGTTGCGTGCTGAAACGCGGGCTGAAGAGGAGAGGTGGCGTCAACTTGTAATCAGAAAGCAAGAGTCGATGCTCCGGCTGCTGGAGCATCAAAGTGATATGCTCCTGCGTATGGTTGAGCTGCAGGAAAGGCAGCAGGAGCAGAGACCGCCGCTACAGCCCCTCTGTAACCAGCAGCCATCCTCCCCAAGTCCCATTGCCTCCTCACCCAGACGCCCAAGAACACGGTGGGGGGGCCTTCGGCCACCCACTCACTCCACCCTAGATGATTTCCATAGCAATAAGTTTTAAAGTTTTAAATTGGAGTGTGTCCTTTTCCTTCCCTCCTCCCCCACCCATCCCGGGCTACCTTTCCAATTATCCCCCTAGTTGTGTGCTGAATTAATAAAGAATGCATGAATGTGAAGTAACAATGACTTTATTGCCTCTGCAAGTGGTGCTCGAAGGGGGGAGGGTAGTAGGGGAGGTGGGGTGGTTGGTTTGCAGGGAAGTAGAGTTAACCGGGTGGTGGGGGAGGGGCAGAGGGTTCATCAAGGAGCAACAAACAGAAGTTTCACACCATAGCCTGGCCAGTCACAAAACTGGTTTTCAACGCTTCTCTGATGCGCACCGCGCCCTGCTGTGCTCCTCTAACCGCCCTGGTGTCTGGCTGCGCGTAATCAGCGGCCAGGCGATTTGCCTCAACCTCCCACCCCGCCATAAATGTCTCCCCCTTACTTTCACATATATTGTGGAGCGCACAGCAAGCAGCAATAACAATGGGGAGATTCTTTTCGCTAAGGTCTGAGCGAGTCAGTAAGCTGCGCCAGCGCGCTTTTAAACGGCCAAATGCACATTCCACCACCATTCTGCACTTGCTCAGCCTGTAGTTGAACAGGTCCTGACTACTGTCCAGGCTGCCTGTGTACGGCTTCATGAGCCATGGCATTAAGGGGTAGGCTGGGTCCCCAAGGATAACGATAGGCATTTCAACATCCCCAATGGTTATTTTCTGGTCCGGGAAGAAAGTCCCTTCCTCCAGCTTTCGAAACAGAAGAGATTGCCTGAAGACGCGAGCATCATGTACCCTTCCCGGCCAGCCCACGTTGATGTCGGTGAAACGTCCCTTGTGATCCACCAGGGCTTGCAGCAGCATTGAAAAGTACCCCTTGCGGTTTATGTAGTCGGTGGCTTGGTGCGCCGGTGCCAAGATAGGGATATGGGTTCCGTCTATCGCCCCACCACAGTTTGGGAATCCCATTGCAGCAAAGCCATCCACTATGGTCTGCACGTTTCCCAGAGTCACTACCCTTGATATCACCAGGTCTCTCATTGCCCTGGCAACTTGGATCACAGCAGCCCCCACAGTAGATTTGCCCACTCCAAATTGATTCCCGACTGACCGGTAGCTGTCTGGCGTTGCAAGCTTCCACAGGGCTATCGCCACTCGCTTCTCAACTGTGAGGGCTGCTCTCATCCTGGTATTCTGGCGCTTCAGGGCAGGGGAAAGCAAGTCACAAAGTTCCATGAAAGTGCCCTTACGCATGCGAAAGTTTCGCAGCCACTGGGCATCGTCCCAGACCTGCAACACGATGCGGTCCCACCAGTCTGTGCTTGTTTCCCGGGCCCAGAATCGGCGGTCCACGGCATGAACCTGCCCCAGTAACACCATGATTTCCACATTGCTGGGGCCTGTGCCTTGTGAGAGGTCCATGTCAATTTCCTCATCACTATCGTCGCCGCGCTGCAATCGCCTCCTCCTCAGCTGGTCCTGGTTTGGCTTTGGCATGTCCAGGAGGCTCTGCATATACTCCAGGGCAATGCGCGTGGTGTTCATAGTGCTCATAATTGCCGCGGTGATCTGAGCGGGCTCCATGATCCCAGTGCTGGCTATGGCGTCTGGTCTGAAAAAAGGAGCGAAAGTAGTATCTGACGGACCAGGGGAAGAAGGGAGGGAGGGAGAGAGGGAGGGAGGGAGGGGCGAGTGACGACATGGCGTACAGGTACAGGGAATTAAAATCAAGAAAGGTGGCTTTGCATCAGGGAAAAAGACAAACAACTGTCACACAGAATGCCCCCCCCCAAAGATTGAACTCAAAAGCCTGGGTTTAGCAGGAGGGAGGGGGGAAGCAAATGAATGCAGAATAAATCTATTTTTTACATCTTAAGACGACGGTGCAGCATGACTGATAGCCCTTGGCATTTTCTGGGTGCTTGGCAGCAAATACTGGGTGCTTGGCAGTAAGCCTTCAGGTCTATTGCACGATCTGATACCCACTGCAATATGACAATGATGGATACCAATCGTAATATGCTATCTACTGCCCAAAAGGCAAGGGGTTGCTGCTGTGTAGCAATCTAGCCCCACGTCTGCCAGCCCCATGTCTGCCAGCACCCAGATCGCCATCGGCCTCTTCTGGGTGCTTAGCAGACAATACTGGGCACTTGGCAGAAAATAGCATGCTACGACTCTGCTAACATGCAATGATCCAACAGGGCGCCTGGCAGAAAATAGCATACTACGACTGATAACCATCATTGTCTGCCCGGGTGCCCATGATCGACAGCCACTGCAGTACGACGACGACGGATACCAGTCGTAATATACCATCTTCTACCAAAAGGCAAGGGGCTGGTGCAATGCAGCCCCACGGCTGCCAGCCCCACAGCTGCCAGCACCCAGATCGCCAATGAAGGCTACCAGTCATGCTGCACCGTCTACCGCCAAAAGGCAGTAAGCTGCTGCTGCTGTTTAGCAATGCAGTCCCACGTTTGCCGGCACCCGGAAGACATATGGTGACGGTGAGCTGAGCTGAGCGGGCTCAATGCTTGGCGTGGTATGTTGTCTGCACAGGTAACCCAGGTAAAAAGGCGCGAATCTATTGTCTGCCGTTGCTGTGACGGCGGGGGAGGGGCCTGACGCAATGTACCCAGAACCCCTCGCGGCACTGCTTTGCATCATTCGGGCATTGCGATCTCAACCCATAATTCCAATGGGCGCCGGAGACTCCGGGAACTGTGGGATAGGTACCATAGTGCAATGCGCCGGAAGTCGACGCTAGCCTTGGTACTGTGGACGCGGTCCGCCGACTTCATGCACTTAGAGCATTTTATGTGGGGACACACACAATCGGCTGCATACAACCGGTTTCTATAAAACCGGCTTCTATAAATCCGACCTAATTTTGTAGTGTAGACATACCCTTAGATACTAGTCACCTTAGAGACTAGAGACCTTAGTCTCTAAGGTGCCACAAGTACTCCTGTTCTCATAGGTCATGTTATCTAGACCTTTAATCATTTTTGTTATTCTTCTCTGGACTTTCTCCAGTTTGTCCACATCTTTCCTGAAATGTGGTGCCCAGAACTGGACACAATATTCCAGTTGAGGCCTAATAGGCACGGAGTAGAGCAGAAGAATTACTTCTCATGTTTTGTTTACAACACTCCTGCTAATACATCCCAGAATGATGTTTGGTTTTTTTTGCAACAGTTTAACAAAGGATTTTAGTTTTTAAGATGAATACATAAATCAGAAGTGATGAGCTGAAGTCTAAGGGTGAAATCCTGTCCCCATTGAAGTAGATGGAAAAACTCTTTGACCCTGTGGAGGCAGGATTTCATCCTAAGTTTATGCATTTTACAAGAACTAGAAATATTACAGAAGGGGTATGTGTGAGAGACACACACACACAGGTTGTATTTGAGAGTCAACATTCCTACCTTTATTTATTATTTCTCATGTCCTTTCCACACTTTGGTTCATTGTTCTCTAGGTCTTACTGGCAAATTGTATTTATGTGACAAGTACAGGCTGCTGGAGGTGCAGCGGTCTACAGTGCACTATGGTCTGTTTGAAAAGTTGAGGCTGGTTGATTGCTGAGTCAGCTGTACGCACTCCCCCTCACCTTCCCTGAACCCCCACACAAATCAGGCATTTGAAGGCTGGGCACCATCTTTCACAAGGGAGCTGGAAGATCCAGCTCCTCCAATATCAGCCCCCTCAAGATGAATTATTTGCTAAGTGGGAATGAAGTTATAGAAAGGAAAAAAAACAATCAAAGAAAGGAAACTTTGTAGGTGACCTTGAGATTCTAAATCAAATGTATGTACACACACACACACATACACGCAGCAACATAAACACATGCACACACACAAACATAAAAGCATATTTGAGTCCTCCTTCTCTTTTTGCCTTCACATTCAGGCTGCAGCCAAGTCCTGCCTTTTCTTCCTCCAGAACCTATAAGGAAACGTATCCTTCCTATCTGTTGCTACAGTGTAATCACTGCCAAACCCTCCAGCTTCCCCTGAACAATTTCTCTGATGCCATTACAGCAGGCTTACTGAAAACTGAATAGGTAGGAACAACGTAGAGCAAAGTAAATTTAACATCCAAATAAATAATCCAGGGGAGGCTGAATTTCCACCAATATGCCAGAGCATCCAGGGACCCCCCAGTAGAATTTTGATGTAGTTTAGGAACATAAGAACAGCCATACTGGGTCAGCCCATGTAGCCCAGTATCCTGTCTTCTGACTGTGTTGGGGTGTCCACCCACACAGGACTGGAAGGGGTGAAGTTAGCCAGGTAGGCCTATTAACTCCACAGCCTGCACCAGAAGGGAGAGCCAGGGAGCAGGAAACTGACTGCATGCAGGTTCACCTGGGCAGGAACAGGTGGGGGCTATAAAGCCAGGAAGCTGGCAACAGAGAATAGGTCATTTGCTCCCTGGGAAGAGGATTTGGATCTGGTCTACCCAGAGAAAGGAGGGGAATCAGGAGTTGTATGAAGCTGTCCAGGGAAGGAACCAGGAGGGTTGGAAGAGGAAAGCCCAGAACTGCTGGGTTGAAAGTCACTGGACTGGAACCCAGAGAAGAGCATGGGTCCGGGTTCCCCTACCCACCGCTGGGGAAGTGGCACCAGTAGGGCAATGAATGGGAAGACTGCCTGAGTCACTGTGGGAGTGACAGAGGATGTGAAGGGCTGTACCCTGGAAGGGAGAATGCTGAGGGAGTTAGCCAGAGGGCTGAGTCATGAAGAGGACACGGCAGTTCCTGGAGTGAGAGAGGGTCTGCAGACCAGAGAGAGAGAGAAACGGAGAGAGAGATGGTGTTACAGCGTGCAGGATCCTACAGGCGGGAAATAGGAGAAGGTGAAAGGGCCAGAAATGGTCTGGCACTAGGAGGTCAGAGGCCCAACCCTGAAGGTGTTAAAGTTGTGGGAGCAAGAGGCAGCTGAAGAGGGAGTGTCCCGATGTAGATGAAAGGAAAGTGTCGTATCAGGAGGCAAGGGCCCAGGAAGCCCCACACAAGAAGCGATTGGGTCAGAGGAGAACCTGCTTTTGGTATGGGGAGCAGGGCCATATAAAGAGACATTGCACCTACAGAGAAAAGAAAGACAGTCAATAAAAGAAAGAAGAAACAGAGGCCCATAATGAACCTATAGATGTGGGAAAAGTGGAGAGGCAGCTGAGACTGGGGGGAGGAGAGAGACCCCAGGGAGGAAGCTGAAGCATGTAGGAATTAGCACCAAGATGAACCACAAGACTGTGGGGACTCAGACTCTGGGAGAGAGGGTGCTGGGGGACTCACTGGAGAAGATGAAGCAGCTGCAGGGGAGGCTGGTAGCTATAGAGCAGGCCTTTCAGGTGGCTGTGCATCACCTGGAAATCTAGTGGAAGAAATTAAGAGATGACATGGGGGGGTTCTTCTCATGAAGAGTGATATAAAGCAGGAGAGGGACGGTCTGTGTGCTTAGCTATGTAAGAAGCAGGGGAGATGATACTTGCTCCCTTTCCTCCCATGGGTAGCAATCTTGAGTGGGAGAGTATGTGATGGGGTGTCCACCCCACACAGACTGGAGGGGGGTAAGCCTATTAACTCCACAGCCTGCACCCGGAGGAAGACTAAGAGCCATGGAGCAGGGAACTGATTGCAAGCAGGTTCAACTGTGCAGGAACAGGCGGGGCCTATAAAGCCAAGAAGCTGGCAACAGAGGGGCTGATGCTAGGAAAGGGCAGTCACGCCTTGGGAAGAGGGAGGAGTGGCTGGAGCTGCTCTACCCAGAGAAAGGAGGGGAACCAGGAGTTGTAGGAAGCAGTCCAGGGAAGGAGCAGTGAGGGCTGGGAAAGGAAAGCCTAGAACTGCTGGGTTGAGGGTCCCCGGACTGGAACCGACCCGGGTTCCCCTACCTGCCTCTGGGGAAGTGGCACCAGCAGGGCAGTGTATAGGAAGACTGCCTGAATCAATGCGGAAGTGACAGAGATTTGAAGGACTGTACCCTGGAAATGGGGGAACACTGAGCGACCTGGCTGGAGGCCAAGTCACAAAGAGGACACTGTGGTTCCTGGAATGAGAGAGGGGCTGCAGACCAGAGAGAGAGAGATGGTGTGACAGCGTGCAAACCGTGGAAGGGGGCGTTGACCTCAAGCACTAATCCCAGAGTGATCAGTAGGAGGTGCCAGACAAGAGGTGAGTGGAGCAGCCTGTGACACCCACCTTGGTTGGTGCCAGATGCTTCAGAAGGAATGAACAGAATAAGGTAATTTTGAGTGATCCATCCCCTGTCATCCCATCTCAGCTTTTGGCAGTCTGTGTGTCCCTAAACCTCTGATCATGGGATTGCATTCTTGATCAACTTGGCCAATAGCCAGTGATGGACCTATCGTCCCTGAACTTATCTAATTCTTTTTTGAAACCAGTTATATTTTTGGCCTATACAACATCCCCGGCAACGAGTTCCACAGGTTGACTGTGTGTTGTGGGAAAAAGTACTCCCTTTTGTTTGTTTTAAACCTGTTGCCTACTGTATTAATTTCATTGGGTGACCCCTGATTCTTATATTATGTGGAGGATTAAATAACATTCCTCTATTCACTTTCTCCATATGTTCATGATTATCTACTACTTTGTTTTATCCCCCATTTGTTGTCTCATTTCTAAGCTGAGCAGTCCCAGTCTTTGTAATCTCTCCTCATATTGCAGCTGTTCAGTACCCCTAATCATTTTTGTTGCCCTTCTCTGTATTTTTCCAATTCTAAAATACCTTTTTTGAGATGGGGCAAACAGAACTGCCTGCAGTATTCAAGGTGTGGGCATATAATGGATTTATATAGTGGCACTATGATATTTGATGTCTTATCTATCCTTTTCCTAATGCTTCATAGCATTCTGTTCACTTTTTTGACTGCTGCTTCACATTGAGCAGATTGTTAGGAGACTATCCACAATGACTCCAAGATCTTTTTTGAGTGGTAACAGCTAATTTAGACCCCAACATATTATTTTCTTGCCCAGTCACCCAATTTTGTGAGATCCCTTTGTAACATTTTGCAGTCAGCTTTGGACTTAACTATCTTGATTAATTTTGTATCACTTGCAAACTTTGCCATCTCATTGTTTACCCCCTTTTCCAGATCACTTATGAATATGTTGAACAACACCGGTCTCAGTACTGATCCTTCACCGGGTCCCTGATATTTACTTCTCTCCACTGTGAAAAGTGGCCATTTATTCCTACCCTTTGTTTCCTATCTTTTAACAAAGTACTAATCCATGAGAAGACCTTCCATCTTATCTCACAGTTGTTCACTTTATTTAAGAGCTTTTGGTGAGGGACCTTGTCATAGGCTTTCTGAAAGCCCAAGTACGCAATATCAACTGGATCACCCATGTCCACATACTTGTTGACCCCCTCAAAGAATTCTAATAGATCAGTGAGGCATGATTTCCCTTTACAAAAAGCCACGTTGACTCTTTCCCAACATATCATGTTCATCTGTGTCTGATAATTGGTGCGCAGTACATGGTACTTTGTCTATATTCTGATCTGTTTAATTAGTTAATAAAACAAGTTACCAGATAAAGAAATGTGGGTGTATCTCCTAACTTTACTAGAAGTACAATTTACTCAGTTTACTCGCAAGTTTAGTGACTACTATAGATGGTTACTGCAGACACCTCAAATCCACAACTGTCAAACAATCACCCTCATGCCATACACTGGAATGGGAGCCCAGGTATGTATCACTTTCTCTCTTGCAGCCTTATCCTAAACATAAAACAAGTGGCCTCTTTAGGCACTGAGGCTGCTGTTCAAAACCTCAGGCTAGCTAATAAGCATTGGCAGATTTGTCTATAATGAATATGCACTGGTAACATGCAACCAAGTGGCACACTCAGTGTGAACGTACCTGAAACACAGTCCAATCCAGATATAGGGCCAAATTCTGCCTCTCATGCAGCAACTTCTGATCATAGAATCATAGAATATCAGGGTTGGAAGGGACCTCAGGAGGTCATCTAGTCCAAACCCCTGCTCAAAGCAGGACCAATTCCCAACTAAATCATCCCAGCCAGGGCTTTGTCAATCCGGGCCTTAAAAACTTCTAAGGATGGAGATTCCACCACCTCCCTAGGTAACGCATTCCAGTGCTTCACCATCCTCCTAGTGGAAATAGTGTTTCCTAATATTCAACCTAGACCTCCCCCACTGCAACTTGAGACCATTGCTCCTTGTTCTGTCATCTGCCACCACTGAGAACAGCCGAGCTTCATCCTCTTTGGAACCCCCCTTCAGGTAGTTGAAAGCAGCTATCACATCCCCCCTCATTCTTCTCTTCTGGAGACTAAACAGTCCCAGTTCCCTCAGCCTCTCCTCGTAAGTCATGTGCTCCAGACCCCTAATCATTTTTGTTGCCCTCCGCTGGACTCTTTCCAATTTTTCCACATCCTTCTTGTAGTGTGGGGCCCAAAATTGGACACAGTACTCCAGATGAGGCCTCACCAATGTCGAATAAAGGGGAACGATCACGTTCCTCGATCTGCTGGCAATGCCCCTACTTATACAGCCCAAAATGCCGTTAGCCTTCTTGGCAACAAGAGCACACTGTTGACTCATATCCAGCTTCTCGTCCACTGTGACCCCTAGGTCCTTTTCTGCAGAACTGCTACCTAGCCATTCAGTCCCTAGTCTGTAGCAGTGCATAGGATTCTTCCGTCCTAAGTGCAGGACTCTGCACTTGTCCTTGTTGAACCTCATCAGGTTTTTTTTGGCCCAATCCTCTAATTTGTCTAGGTCCCTCTGTATC
>NW_020665188.1:1692400-1704074 GCF_002925995.2 Terrapene triunguis | reverse complement strand
CTCTGGCCCCGTGCTTCCCCTTCGTCTCCGGGGCCTCCCTCCAGAGCCTGGGGGGGAAGGGGGGTTTGTTTTTGGTTTTTTCCCCCCGCCCCCCCCCCCCGCCTCCCCCCCCCCCCCCACGTCCCGATATTTGACTTGGGTGATCTGGTCACCCTAGACGCAGGTGAGGACAAATAGTGAAGTCCTGACTCCATTGTAGTCCATTGGTGAAGGGTTTCACGCAGAGATCCTCAGCTGGTGTAAATCACCACAGTGCCCTGGAAATCAAGGGAGTTGGTGTTGATTTACACCGGCTGAGGATCTGGCCCAGATCTAGTGGCCTCAGTACCTGCCCCAGCAGCTGGGGTGGCTCTCCTTGGGTGAGGACAGCCCTGCAGTGCCTTGTCCCTCCTGCCATTTAGAGTCCTCACCTGGGGTTGGGGTGTTGGACCATCAGTGGGCTCCCTTGGCTCAGCCTGACACTATAGGAAATAGAGTTTGACGGTACAAAACAAAGTTGTATTGAAATTTTGCTTGAGCCACCCACCAAGGCCCTTCCATGCAGTGGTGTGTATCAACGAGCCTGCGGAAAACAACAGCAAAGGCAAACAGTTCACTGTCACCCAGACCCATACTTACGGTAAGCAACAGCATGCTTAGAGCTGTATTGCCAGGCACCAAGTTCATGATGAAAATCAGGTTAAACACCATTCCCTTGGAGCACAAGGAGACATTAATATTAATGAGGTTGCACAACAGCACCTGCCTCCAGTGTCATGGAGCAGCTCGTTAGTGGATTCTAATTAGTGCTCTGACAATACACAGGAAGTGCACCAGGGCTTAGGGAACCTGGAGACGTTCAGACTGTGTTGCTGGCTACAAAGTTTGATGGGGAGCCAAATTTACTGAATTTGGATTCAGCCCTAGATGCCTCTTTTTGTCTGTGTTACAGAGATGGGTGGGCTTCCAGAGGAGTTGGGGAGACATTCTCCTTAGCCATACGTGCTGAGCCAGACAACCAAGTCCCTCCAGTCATGTTATGGCAGGGGTGGTCCTGGAACACAGGCAAACTGAATTTATAGACTCAGCTGATGTAAATCAGCACCGCTCCCTCAATGCAAAAAGAAATTATTGTGTCTTTTGCATTTTACACAACAGAAATACTACATAGAAACAACAAAGGCATGGTGGGCTTCAAATAACTGTACTGACCAACTACACACAATACACAAGATCTAGTTACACATTACACACAAAAACTAATGTTAAAAATACTATTTAGGTTGCAAAGTTGAACGTGCAAAAGTCAGGAAATGCCAGAATTAATGTTGTCAGCATCTGTATTAGTATATGACCATGTAATTAAAGACCATGCCATAGTGCTCAAGAAGAGCTAAATAAAGATTGTAAAACAACCTCAATTCTGGCAATTCTTAGCTTTTGAGTGTTTGCCTTTGAAAACTCAGTAATGTTCTTTTCATATTGGGTTTGTGTGTGGAGTTTCCCAGGTTTTTTAAAAAGCAAACGGCAAAACAGAAATTCTGGACTGTTAGAGATAAGCATCCAGGTCTTTTCTCCTTCTTTTTCCCTACCTCTCTTGTCCTACCCCGGGTTTGGGAAGATTTCATATTCCATGGGCTGGTTTCCCTCATGGAAGAGAATACCTCTGTCATCCCCTTTGACTGCAATAGGAGGAATTTAGGATTTCTCATACAAAACCAGTCCATCAATCAATCTAGTGTGAGACCCTGCCTTCAGGAGTGGCTAAGGCAGCACATGATGCTTCAGAAGAAGGCAAAAGCTCCCATAAGGAACTCAGCCAGTTTGAAACTGCTATATATCTTTTGACCCACACAGTGATCAGTTTATGCCCTGAAGTGACTGATTCCCCATCTCCTCACCAGCAGGACTATACTCACTCTTTCTTTCACGCTCTCTAAAATACTATAAATATATGTAATATATAGAGCATTGTGTTCTCTATAATTCTGTATTTCTGCAGCAGCCCTGTGGTTACCTTTGCTATATGTAAACAGTACAGGGCACTTTCGACACTGTTATTACCTAGGTAACCATAACAACAGGAGTTGATAACCCAAGGCTAGAAGTGATCCCTGCAGGTTTCTGTTTCACAGAGCGCTGCTCAGCATTCCCATCCCCAGATCATATTGCATGTCACATTGCATGACAGTCCCGCTCTCGGGGGCCCCCTTTGTTTGTCACAGCAACAGTGAAATAGATGTTTCACTGCAGGACACAGAAAACTGACAGCAGTTGGCTGGTTAATTTCAGCTTGTGATTAACTGTTATGAGCCAGGGCTGGGGTTTGTGCCTGTTTTTTCACAGTGCCTGGCACACTGGGGTTCTGATATCAACTGGGGCCTCTAGACGCTACCACAGTGCAAATCCTAAACAATGAATAGCAATCATTACTTCCGCAGACCAGAAATATGGTGCATCCGGGTATTAGTCATGGGAACCTTACCATTAGGGTTGCCAACTTTCTAATTGCACAAAACTGAACACCATTGCCCTGCCCCTTCCCAAAGTCCCCACCCTTTCTCTGAGGCCCCCCTCCCTCTGTTGCTCGCTCTCCCCCACCCTCACTCACTTTCACTGGGCTGGGGCAGGGCATTGGGGGCAGGAGGGGTTGAGGGCTCCAACTGGGGGTGCGGGCTCTGGGGCGGGGCTGGGGATGAAGGGTTTGAGGTGCAAGAGGGGGCTCTGGGCTGGGGTCAAGGGGTTTGGAGTGCAGGAGTGGGCTCAGGGCTGGGGCAAGGGGTTGGGATGTGGGCTCTGGGAGGGAGTTTGGGTACGTGAGGGGATTCCGACCTGGGGTAGGAGGATGGAGTGCAGGTGGGGGTGCGGGGTCTGGGAGGGAGTTAGGATTCTGGGAGGGGATTCTGACCTGGGGCAGGAGGTTCAGGGTGTGGGCTCTGGCCGGGCAGGGCTTACCTCAGGCGGCTTCCGGTCAGCGGTGCTGAAGGGCTAAGGCAGGCTCCCTGCCTGCTCTGGCTCCGCACTGTTCCTGGAAGCAGCCGGCATGTCCAGCCATTCGGTGGAGGCGTGGCCAGTTGGCTCTGCGCGGTGCATGCTGCCTGCACCCGCTGCCCCTGCAGTTCCCACTGGCCACTGTTCCCAGCCAATGGGAACTGCAGAGTCGGCACTGGGGGCGGAGGCAGCGCACGGAGCCCCCCCGATCACCCCTGCGCCTAGGAGCCAGACATGCCGGCTGCTTCTGGAAGCAGCGCAGAGCCAGGGCAGGCACGGAGCCAGCCTTAGCCCCAGGACCCTGCCGACCGGACTTTTAACGGCCCGGTCAGCAGTGCTGACCCAGAGCGGCCAGGGTTCCTTTTCGACTGGGCGTTCCGGTCGAAAACCAGAGGCCTGGCAACCCTACTTGCCATCTCTATCCCAATGAAGTCAGGTTGTGTAGGATGGGCTTTTAAAGGGTTTTTATTCACTTCCAGAAAAGCTATGAAGTAGGAAACAAACCTATCCCATTTTCTGGTCAAAAAATTCAATTGTAGACAGAAGTATGTTGCCCAGGTGCACACTGTTCCCCCTGGAGAACTACTGGGGAGATACAACTGTAACAAAAGCACGCAGGTAGCTGATTTGCAAGTTCACCATTTCCTGTGTTCCTTGGATGCAGGACAAGTGTCTCAGCGTTAGTCGCAGCCAGCCCAATTCTCGTCCTGCTGACACCAGTCCAAATGAGGGGCAACTCCATTGACGTCCATGTGGTTTTTCCTGTGTTAAATAGGTGTAGGTGAGATCAGGCTCAGGCGCAGGCTCCGGCCCAGGACATGCACACCCAGGATAGATAGATTATGCTTCGGGGGTTCTGGGTGGGAAGAACTCTGGCCGAGTTCTCTCAGCCGGGCTGTTTGTGACTCTCCCTCTCCTTGTTGTCTTGTGTCACTCCATTTTACCCCCTTGGGCACAACTCAGGAGAAACACACGGGACGGATCCATGTTGAGTTACACCAGCTGAGAATGTGGCCCATGAGTCTCTATTTAAGTGTGCTAGAGGCTATGAACAAATGCTGCCTTATCTTCCTTTGTGAGTTCAGCCTGGACAGAAGCTCAGAAAAATCTGATAGAGCTCTGCATTCATGAAATGTACCCAGATCTGCATAAACTCTCACTCCGTTTCCTGGCCCTGTTCATTACTTGCATCAGACACAGGCACCCTGCACCCTCAAACAATTTCAGACAATGAAATTGTCACATGTTTATTTTAACCACCTGGAGATCTCAGGCTGGCTGCGGTATAAGTCTACAACAGGCTGCCCTTAGGCATCTAGTTACTATTGCATGTGACACACCTAGTAACACACTGTTGCTCTACACAACTCTCTGTGGTCAGTCTTCTTGGTGTTCAGAGTTGATCTGAAAATATGGTATGTAAAATTTTATAAATGGCAATTTTTCTAAATAACTTCTCTGTAGGAATAGAACAGAAGGTATCCCATCCCATTCAGGATGATTGTATAGCACTGAGAGCAGAATTTTAGAATCCTGTAACAGATGTCCTGATTTTAATGGTTAAATACTTGTTACATTTTACAGTTTGTGGATATTAACCCTCAACAGAATTTCCAGCTACAAAGGCTAATGAGAAAGATTCCTTGAAACTATATAGAGAGGTTTACAGATTTTTAAAATATCTTTTAAGCCTGGTTATCTAACTGCTCTAATATGTATGTTTGTATTTTAGGACACAAAATGACCAAACACTGTGTCATGGAATAACTTAGATTTAAGTCAGAGTTAGGTAACACAAAAAAGTGTTTTTGGCCTGTGGATGGCACAAATCAAAAATTTTGCAATATTTAAATACAGTCAATGTATCTGTTTAACATGTGGTGTTTGAAAGCAGTCAGAACTGTGTGCTACCATGAAGAACTGTGTGTGTGTATATATATGTGTGTGAGAGAGACAGAACATTTAAACAGCTGTAACTCAAAAAGGATGGGTTTCTTTTTAAAGTTTCCACTTTAAAGCATTAAAAGCTGAAAAGTACCATTCAGCATAGTTACCATCTGTTGATTTTCCACATATCTAGAGATTGCTCGGTCTTCAATATATCAGTAGCTGACATGTATTTCCCTGCAGAATTTAACAAAATAAACCGATACCATTTCCTCACAGAGAATCATTTTCTAATAGTCTCTTCTATTTACACAGGCTATTCTTTATATGGGTATGTGCGTCTCTGTGCATGTATATGCGTGTACATATACAGTGTAGTTATAGCCATATGTTATTGGGATTCATACACTGTGGATGCATGCATATGTTTTAGGTGTGTATAGGTGTGCTGTATAGAGGTGTTTGTATGAACATTAGATATGTATTTGTAAATGTAGGTATGTGTATGCGTACAGATGTGAGTGCTAAGGCCACTATATTAAAAAGTGATTTTCTGAAATTGGCTCCTAAATACACATTTAGGAACCTAAATAAGTTCTCTGATTTTCAAAAAGGTTGAGCACAGCAGTTTGCATTGACTTTGTATAGGCATACATGTGTATGCAAAAACCATTGGTATGTGCATCTTCAGTATATGAGTGAGTTCTATACAGAGTTGGTAAAAACGTATTTTAATTACCACAAAAAATTGAAGAAAATTTTCCTAAAAATAATTTGGTTTTTCATCCCCCCCAAAATAAATAAATAAATAATTTAAAAAAGAACCATTGGAGGAGCTGGTTTGTTTGTTTGTTTTTGACAAAAATCCAAAATATTCCAACAAAAACAGAAATTTTCTTGCAAAAATTTAACAAGCCATTTTTTTGTTCTGAAAAATGTTTTGATAAAATGTTGCAGCCAGCCCTAGGATCACAGAGATTTGAATGTATGCAGATGAAAGGTAGCTTTGTGTTTGCACACAGTAGATGTTCATGCTCAGTGCAGATCTCTGTGTGTGAAGAACGATAAACATACCTACCAGCCTTTTTTCCTTATTTTCCAGCCTTTCTCCCAAAATACATATTACCCATTGCATTGGCCTGTCTTCAGATCTAAGTGGCTGGGTATGCCAGGGCACACCACCTCCATGAGCTACCCTACTAGTGGGATTGTCTTTGGGAACATGCTGGCCAACCCAGGTAGAATTCCCGCCTTCAAATTCCAGTCCCGTCGAGACAGCGTTGACTGGAGGCGGTTCAGTGCCATAGACGTGGAACGGGTGGCTCGGGAGCTGGACGTGACCACGCTCCAAGAGAACATTGCCAGTGTCACCTTCTGTAACCTGGACTCGGAGAAGTGCCCGCACTGCCAGCAGCCCATAGACCCGGTTCTCTTAAAGGTCCTTAAGATGGCACAGCTGACCATCGAATACCTGCTGCACTCACAGGAGTACCTGACTGCCAGCCTGGCGCTGCAGGAGGAGCAGCTGCAGGCTACCCAGGAGGAGCTGAAGCGCACCAAGCAGGAGCTGGACAAGCAGGCAGAGGAGTTGAAGGGAGTGAAGGAGGAGAGCCGGAGGCGGAAGAAGATGATTGCCACCCAACAGCTCCTCTTGCAGGCTGGGACCAATAACTACCACAAGGTGAGCTCTGGGGCAGAGAACAAAAATAACCTTCCAGCCTTGATTGTCCTGGAGGTGTGAGAGGAAGGAGCCTTTTCACCAGTGACCTCAGCGGCAATGGCAATTCAGTCCCCAGCAGCACTAGGTAAGCGTGACCTAGACCAGGCGCTAGACAGAAAAATTCCTTGTTCAGCCCTGATCCAGCCAAGCTGAACTGGAACCTTGCGAAGAGTTCCATTGACTACTGCCCTTCTTCTAGGTAAGTGTGTGCTTAAGTGCTTGGTGGGATCATGGCCCTGGTGGCTTGGGCACTCACCCAGGATGTGAGAGACCCTGATCAAGTTCCCCCTCTGCCTGCTGAGGAGAAGGGATTTGATCAGGGATCTCCCACGTCTCAGATGAGCTCCCCGAACCACTGGGCTATGGGACGTTCTGAGGTGGGTCTCTTCCAGTCTCTCCTGTTGAAGCCTCTTTCATTAAATATCAGTTGGGCCAGAGCCAGTGAGAATGACTCTCTAGCCCAGCAGTTGGAGCAGTCCCCTGAGAGGTGGCAGATGCCTGGTCAAACCCCTTCTCTCCCCCAGGCAGCTGAACTGGGGTCTGCCACATCGGGGGTGAGGGCTCTAACTACTGGGCTAAAAAATTTAAGGGAGGAGATCCTCCTCCTTCCCCCCTCCCCCCAGGCTGTTTTGTGTGGAGTGAGGGAGGTACCTAAGATGCCCAGCTCCCGGTGAGGGGCCTCCCTGCAGCCCAGACTTAGGTGCCTAACTCCGGGAAGGGGTGTGGCTTAGGGCACACCCCTCTCCTCAGCATCTCCCATTGGCTATCTTAGACGGCTCCCTGCCTAGCGTGCTGGCTTTGTGGATCCCATTCTTAGGTGCCTCTCTCTCCCCATTTGTTGTACAAGGAGCCTAGGTGCCTCTCTCAGGCTCTGTGGACCCCAGTGTGTTCCTGTGATTTGCTAGGCACCTAAAAGTTAGGGGTTGCAATGCCGAAGGCCCTTTGTGGATCCAAGCTGAGGTGCTCAGATTCTACGGTCCTGGGGGACATATAAATACCTATGATAGCTATATGACAGGAAATGCTAGGATTCCTTTCTTTGGAAGCCAGTAGCACATTTCTTTCCTCCAGTCTTATTGTACCTACCCATTTATCCATAATTATTAAAAACAAGTGATTGCCAATAAATCACCACATCGGTCAGCTAATTTCCTTACTGCTGTGCAATGCATGTCCTACAAGCCATCAGATTTATATTCATCTATTCCAAACCGTCTCTTAGCCGCAGCTCTTCCGTCTTTATTAATGGCTCCAGCTTCACTTCCATCTTTTTCCAGTTGAAGACCAATTTTTTTTTTTTAAATTGCAGTATTTCAGCCATTTTTGAATCATTAATTCATCCTCCTCTTCGTTTGTTAATGAGCCTACTCTCTCCCTAGTACTTCTTTCCTCCTGAATATCTTTATAAAAGCTCTTCTTTTTGTCCTTCATCACCCTGTGGCTGCTATTGACTCGTTTTGGTCTTCTGTAGCCAAAAGTTTTCCCTGCAAGCCTGAGCGGTCTCTGAATCTTCTTCTTGGATTGTCTCTTCTTCTCCAACCCTACGAGAGGTTCTCTTTTGGCCTCAGAGTAAAGATGCTCTGATAATCGTGCTGTGATAAGGTTCTGACTCAGCGACAAAGTGTCCTGTGGCATCTTATAGACCAACAGAAGTATTGGAGCATAAGCTTTCGTGGGTGAATACCCACTTCGTCAGATGCATGTGGTGGAAATTTCTGACTCAGTTATCCAAGTATGTTGGGAACTCTGCTTTCAACTAACAGAATGAAGTCTTTTTGTTTGGGGTGGGACGGTAGGATGGGATGGGATAATCTGACCCCTTTCACTCATTCGCTTTTTCTAATGCCCAGTGTCAGCTGTGTGACAAGGCCTTCATGAACTACTCCTACCTCCAAGCCCACATGCAGCGCAGACACACTGAGGCCAGCGAAGCTGGTGAGTATGGGGCTGAGCTTTTCTCCTTCAGCTTCTTTTTGGAAGGGTTTTAGGCCTCCTAGCTGCAGGGGATGACAAGCCTTGGAGAGGAGCGACATGGGCATGCAGCATACTTAATTGTTTTTAAGACTGGCTTTCTCTGATATACTTTTGTTCTAAGTAGATCATACTTTCCTTTAAGGAAGCTGCTGGGTCACTAATTTTCACTGTCATTGCCCTGATGGGAGCAGCACTGCAGGGTCTGAATCCAAGTCCAAGCTGCTAAGGTGATCGCAGTGCATTGCCACCCAGCATCCAGTCTGAGAGTGGGAAAAACGTATCTTCTCACCCCTCAAAAGAGGTGACAGACCCAGGGCTGGGACCTAGAGTGGGTGCTGTCAGAGAGACCAGGGGCTGTGTGAGGTACAGTGAGCCCAATAACTATGATACTCAGCATCTCAGAAAATCAAGCTGTATATTTAGGTTCATAGAAATGGATCTACATGACTAGCATTAGGCGCCCATCTGCACTGCTGAAGATCCCAAATCTGTAATGAAGCATTTGCATCTAAAATGAGAGACAACACATTTGAAAACATAGCGATGTCTCCTTTATTCAAAAAAAAAAAAAAGAAAGGGAAAAAAAAGAAAGAAAGGAGAGACAGGGTGGCCTAGTGGCTAGAGCAATGGACTGGAACTCAGGAGGTCTAGGTTCTAATCCTGGTGCTGCCACTGGCCTGCTGGGTGACCCTACGCAAGTCACTTCCCCTTCTGTGCCTCAGTTTCCCCATCTGTAAAATAGAGATGATGCTACTGATCTCCTTTGTAAAGCACTTTGTTATCTATAGAATTACTTAGTCACTTATCAAGACCAGAATTCCAGTGCTTCAACTTGGCAGAGAAGAGAAGTCAGAACTGGAGCCACACAGACACTATAGTCACCTGTTCCACTACCCACAAACAAGTTGCCCGAAGGAAAGAAATCACAACATTGAGTACAAAAAATTCAAGCTGAGCTCAACTCAAGGATGGCTCTCCAGCTGCTGTGATATACATTCTGTCCAGCAGAGGGTAGTGGTGTTATACATATATCTTACACATGTGTCCAATCCTTAAGCCATTTTCCCAAGTATCTTATTTTAAAATTGCAGCAGCTGTTCAAAAAAACTTGCAGTGAAAAGCAAAAAATGGCTTGGCGTTTTTAATTTTGTTACAAATTTGAACATGTGCCACATTTTGCAAATGTTTTTCAATGAAAATTGGGCCCCTTTTTTGGGGCAAATGACTCAAGGACTGATCCTGAAGCTTTAAAGTCAACGGGAGTTTTGTCACTGGCTTTAATGAAAGCAGGATCAGATCCTAAACACCCCAAATAAGTCACAGCAGAAGCCTCTGGCAATTCAGGCCATTGTTCATGGTTCCACGGTTTGAATGGCCTTCACAGAGAGACAGAAGAAGAAGCAGGTGGAGCAAATGGAGGATGAGATTCAAGAACTAAGAATGAAGCTGAAAGAGACCCATACCCAGCTGGAAATTGAGAGAGAGGCTGAGACTCAGCGCAGGGTTCAGGTATGAAAAAAAAGTGTATTTCCAAGGATTTGGGGGGAAAACGGGGGAGGGAGGGAGGGAGGGAGGAAGAGGGACATTTATTTTACTTAGGGTGACCAGACAGCAAGTGTGAAAAATCGGGACAGGAGGTGGGGGTTAATAGGAGCCTATATAAGAAAAAGCCCCAAATATCGGGACTGTCCCTATAAAATCGGGACATCTGGTCACCCTAATTTTACTTTGACCTGGAACAAAATGAAAAACTCAGTGAACATTTTCCAACATCAAGGAAAAGTCTAATTTCTTTTGAAATTTTTCACAGAAAATCTGCAATGAAAGGCAAAACTGCTTGACAGTAACAAACTTTTTGATATATCCTAAAAGTAACATTCCTTTAAAAACAAACAAACTTTCATATAAATGTTGGCCTAGTCTACACTAGAAAAGGTTTTCTGGTGTCACAATACAGGTATATACAGTCAGTGCTATACCAGCAAACCCTCCTGCTGGAGATGCAGCTATTACTGCCAAAGAGTGCTTTTGCTGGTATCGCTTATACTAGTTCCCCAAACTGAATAAGCCATGCTGACAAATGGTCTTTTTGCCAGTATAACTTCAGTTACACTAGGGCTTCTTCCACTATCAAAATGTCATTAAGTCATAGCCCTGACTGATATTATTATACCAGCAAACGTTTCCACGGTAGACCTGACTTTAGCCCAAGGCTGTCTCCACACATGTTTTTTGCAGTGGTGTAACTAAGGATATGTCTACACTGCAATCACAGGGTGTGGCTGCAGTTGGTTGTAGACATATCTGAGCTAGTTCTCATCTAGCTAGCTAGGGTACCAGAGCAGTGACGCTGTGGCAGCTGGGCTGTACTAGCCAACTTGGAATTCTGGGTAATTCACAGTGTTCTCATAAACAAACTAGGGAAAGCAACCTAGATGGAGCTACTATATGGTGGGTGCATAACTGGTTGGAAAACCGTTCCCAGAGAGTAGTTATCAGTCATTCAAAGTCAATCTGGAAGGGCATAACAAGTGGGGTCCTGCAGGGATCAGTTCTGGGTCCTGTTCTGTTCAATATCTTCATCAATGATTTGGATAATGGCACAGAGATTACACTTATAAAGTTTGTGCATGATACCAAGCTGGGAGGGGTCACAAGTGCTTTGGAGGATAGGATTAAAATTCAATCTAATCAGGCCAAACTGGAGAAATGATCTGAAGTAAACAAGATTAAATTCAATAAGGACAAATGCAAAGTACTCCACTTAGGACCGAACAATCAGTTGCACATATACAAAACAAAATGACTGCTTAGAAAGGAGTACTATGGAAAGGGATCTGGGGGTCATAGTGGATCACAAATTAAATATGAGTCAACAGTATAATACTGTTGCAAAAAAACACAAACATCATTCTGGGATGTATTAGCAGGAGTGTTGTAAGCAAGATACGAGAAGTAATTCTTCCACTCTACTCAGGGCCGGCTCCAGGCACCAGCCCACCAAGCTTGTGCTTGGGGCGGCACCTGGAGGGGGGCGGCGCGGCGCTCCGGCTCCCGCCGCCGAGGAGAGCGGGGCCACGGCCGGGCTCGCCGCCCTGCCCCCGGCGCTCTGGCCGCCGGGGG
>NW_020665188.1:1686959-1692300 GCF_002925995.2 Terrapene triunguis | reverse complement strand
GACACATTTCAGGAAAGATATGGACAAATAGGAGGAAGTCCAGAGAAGAGCAACAAAAATGATTAAAGATCTAGAAAACATGACCTATGAGGAAAGATTGAAAAAATTGGGTTTGCTTAGTCTGGAGAACACTGATAGGGGACATGATAACAGTTTTCAAGTACATAAAAGGTTGTTACAAAGAGGAGGGAGAAAAATTGTTTTCCTTAACTACTGAGGACAGGACAAGAAGCAATGTGGTTAAATTGCAGCAAGGGTGGTTTAGGTTGGACATGAGGAAAAATTTCCTAACTGTCAGGGTGGTTAAGCACTGGAATAAATTGCTTCGTCATTTGAGATTTTTAAGAGCAGGTTAGACAAACACCTGTCAGGGATGGTCTAGATAATACTTAGTCCTGCCCTGCTCTCGAGGTCCCTTCCAGTCCTACACTTCTTTGATTCTATAATTACATACTCTTGTCAATTGGGTGTGTGATTTTATACTGAAATGGTTATACTGGTAGAAGCGCTAGTGTGGCTGCAGTTATACTGGTATAACTATGCCTGATACCAGGATACCTTATAGGAATAAGCACCTCTATACCAATATAACCGCATCCACACTTGAGTGGGGAGGTACCACTTTAGGGTATGTCTTCACTACCCGCCGATCCGGCGGGTAGCAATCGGTCTATCGGGGATCGACTTACCGCGTCTCGTGAGGACGCGGTAAAATCGATCCCTGATCGCTCTGCCGTCGACTCCGGAAATCCACCTCGGCAAGAGGCGGCAGCGGAGTCGGCGGCAGCGCGGCAGCGGTCGACTTTCCCCTGTCCTCACCGCCAGGTAAGCCGACCTAAAATACGCAACTTCAGCTACGGTATTCACGTAGCTGAAGTTGCGTATCTTAGGTCGGAACCCCGCTGTAGTGTAGACCCAGCCTTAGTTATACCAGTATTGTTAAATCAGTACAAAATTTGGGTGCAGATACGACCTAAGCTCAGAGAAGCTGACTGATTCATGAAGTGAGATTGGCAGAGCTTATTTCACTGAGAGCTGGGGTTGGGGAAAGTGGTGGTGGGGGGTCTGAATCATTTGACAGGCTCTGTTTTCCTCTCAGTTCCAGCTTGGAGTTTATGTTTCCTTGGCAGGAAGCAGAGAAAGTTCGCCAGAGGGAAGAGGAGGGAAGAAGGGAATTTGAGAGATGGAAAGAGGAGGAGAGAACAAAGTTTCAGGAGGAAATGGATGGCCTGCGGCAGTTGTTCCTGACAGAATTCAAGGACATTGCCAGCAAGAACTCTGCCTTGGAAGGGGTGAGTGAAATGTGAGGGTTAATGTTCTTCGGTTGAAACAGATGCCCAGCTTTCCCCCTGGCATGTGTGTTGGCTTCAATAAGTCCCATTGCTTTTTCTCTCTAATGCCGTCAGATCAGAACAAAATATCAAAGGTTGGCAAGGATGTTTTTCATCCACAGGCTGATAAGTGTAGCTCCCCTTTATACCAATGGGGAAGGTGAAGGAGTATCACACAAGGAAATGTCAGTGAAACTAGGAAGCAAAAAAATTGGCTTAAAATAGTGCTGGGAACCCAAACGAGTGACAGCAGGAAATGAGGCTGCAAGGGGCGCTGAACATGCTCAGTGGAGTCAGTGGGATTTCAGAGCTCGGTGACCTGTGTATTCCAGCCCTGCAGTAGCCCTGGCATTTTAATTTGCCCCATTGCACCCCAGTTTGGCAACACGGATGAGTCTCTCTCGGAATGGGGACAAATATTGACCTGTTCAAGGAAACTCCTTACCATGCCCTGCCATGTCGTGTACAACATCAAGCCAGGATTGCTTGTGTCTAGTTCAGTTCCATTGTTATTTTTATGGTAAGTCTCACCTAAAGGAAAACAATATTCTAAGGTCAAGCACTCCCATCTGACAGGCAATGCAGCAGTTTGATAAGTGAGTCGCAGGTGTCAGGGTTCGAGTCACTTCCCCATCAGGTACCATTGCTAGCTGGTATCCGACACGGGTAGAAATATTTCCTTCCATCCTCTCCAGAAACTGCAGGAGCTGCAGGCCAAAAACCTGGTGGCGTCCAATCTGGGGGTCCTGCGGGATGATGACTCTGATGACAAGCGGCAGTGGGCACTGACTCAGAGAGAGCTCCAGGGCATGAGGGAGAAGACTGAATTACAGGTGAGGAAGTGCCTCCAGCTGCAGCAGCCCGTTTGGTTCTGATCAGTTCCCCATCAGCCAGCTGTGGGGAACCTCCCCTATGACTGCGCAATATAGCGCAAGGCAGAGGAAACCCAGTAACGCCCCTTGCATGGAATTTCATGGGACACTAGGGCTCACATTCAGGATAGCACTGGGCACATGCTTAATTTTTAGCATGTTCTTAATCCCAAGTGCTTTCCTGAATCATGGTCTGCGTGTGTTTTCCAATCTGCACAGCTCTGCAGAAGGGTTATAAGCCCTCATGCTCCAGTGCATAACTGACCTCTAATTCATGGGGGAGAGAAGCTTTCCTTGGGGCAGCTTAAGCCATAACCACCCCTTGCAGGGGTTCCTGCACCATCCACTGAAACAACTTCGTGACAGGCTATTGGAGTAGATAGAGCCCTGGTCTGATCCGATCTGGCAATTCCTGTGTGCCTATGAGGTGAAATTTTAAGACATAGCTCTTGCTCTCTACCCATGCAGAGGTGAAAGTAAGCCGGTACGGTCTGGTACGGCATACCGGCAAGAGCCAGTACACCGTGCCGGACTGGACTGGCTTCTCCGGTGGTGATTTAAAGGGCCCAGGGCTCCAGCCGCTGTGGGGAGTCCCAGGCCCTTTAAATCGCTGCCGGAGCCCCAGGGCAGCGGCAGCAGGGCTAGGGCGGTGATTTAAAGGGCCCAGGGCTCTGGCCACTACGGGGAGCCCCGGCCATTTAAAGCACCGCCCGAGCCCCGCTGCCAGAGCTCCGCAGCAGCCGGAGCCCCGGGCCCTTTAAAGCGCTGCCGGAGCCTTGCCGCCACTACGCCAGCAGCGGCAGGGCTCTGGCGGCGCTTTAAAGGGCCCAGGACTCCCCGCAGTGGCAGGAGCACCGGGCCCTTTAAATCCCCACCCGAGCCCTGCAGCGCCAGGGTAGCGGCGGCAGGGCTCCCGCGGTGATTTAAAGGGCCCGGAGCTCTGCGGCGGCCGGAGCCCTGGGCCCTTTAATTCGCTCCTCAGCCCTGGGGCTCCCAGCCGCCTCTGCAGCTGATAGCTCTGGGGTGATTTAAAGGCCCTGGGGCTCCCAGCCACAGCCGGCACCCCAGGGCCTTTAAATCTTGAAAGGCCCTGCCTCTTCTGGTTGAGGTCATGCCTCTTCCAGTTGAGGCCACGCCCTCGCTCAGGACTCCGGCATACCGGTAAGTCCTTTAAGTTACTTTCACCCCTGTACCCACAGTACATGCACAGTGGAATGGTCCATTCTTCCTGCAGATGTTATTCCATTGGACAAAGGCTCCATCTGTCCAAAGTGAGGATTTAGAATATCTGACCGAGCAAGCTCACTGATTACATGGCCCCATTGCTCTCTTTTCTGCTCGATGTTTGCATGCTGTGGCAAGGTTAAGTTTGGTGGAAGACAGTCTGAACAGACATCCTCTAGAGGCAAAAGCCATAGGCATGCATTGCATGGTTGACCATGCTTTTTATTTTAGACACAGTCATGGGCCAGCTGAAATATAGAACCTCCAGTCTCCTGTCCCCTCTGCTAAGTTATGGGGCTGTTCACCATCCTTCCAGTTAGTGAAGCTGTAAATAGTGAAGCTGCCAGTGGCTCCCAGTGGCTATTACAATATATTTGACTACAGTTGTTTGACTACACACATGGCTCGTAAAACATTCACGAGACCAAAGAACCAAATTTATTGTCTAAAGACAAAGCAGTAGAATACGAAAATGAGAAATACATGCCATTCTTCCAAGGAGCAAATTCTCACAGTGGATTCACCTTACACAGAAGGTGTGCTTCCCCAATGCCTCCTTAAACTAGCCATCTCTTATAGCGTGGCTGTTCACATGTTACAAAACACTATTCACATCACTTAAAGTTTAACTAGCCAGCGTTGTCTTTGGTGCCTCACTGTACTTTTCCATCTGTAGTTTGACCTTTACATTCCAGACATTAAGGGGCATGAAGATACTCCCCACTACAATGCATTCATACATCTTACATTATTGTCTTGTACCTTTGTTTCATAACACTCATCCAGCTAGCTTTTGACAGTTTTTAAATTTCCTTATGCCAAGTACTGAACTAGATTTGTCCCAGGGCATCATGGGATATCTGGCTTAGCATAAGTGAGCAAGAATAAGCATAGTACAATTTAACAATCTATACCCTGTACATAATACTATTAACGTGGTGTATGGGTGAGTGTGTAAAAAATAACCTATATGCATTGGCTAACAAATAACGGGGGATTACAAGAGCACAAGAATACTGGTGACAGCCCCTCTTACTCAGCCGTGGCCTCTATGCCATAGTGTGGTTGGAGGAAGAGCCCTATACCAGGTTTAAGGCTGCCCTGAAACTGTCTTATGAGGTCCAAAGGTCAAGCCAGAGAAAGCTAGGTAGCTTGGAGAATGGAAACATTAGGAGGTGCTCCTATGCACGAGCCTTAACCTCTGAAACTTTGAATAACAGTAATGGTGAATAATGGCACAGTCGTGGCAAAGTGAATGAGAAGAAAAAACAAAGGTATTTTTGATTTGTCAGAAAACAGAATGGAAGAAGAAGCTGAAGGAGCTTCAGAAGGAGCACCAGGTGGAAAAGGAAGAGGTAAGTACCAGACGGAAGCTAAAAGCGATGACTCAGAATTCTCCTATGGGTAGCACGTCAGTCATGAGCTCCTGAGGCACACAGTAAGATCCTGCTTGCGCCACCCGGACTCACATCTTACAGACACATTTGTAGAAGGTTTTTTCTGCCTCAGTTTAACACATCAGCAATATTAGACCACATCAGCTGCACAGAGCTCCCTCAGCAGAATTCAGCCCATCCACTAGAAACAAGGAAGATAGCCCCGCAATGTAGTGCAAAGGCTGAATAGTAACTACACCTCTACCCGATATAATGCGGTCCTATATAACCCAAATTCAGATATAACGCAGTAAAGCAGCGCTCCGGGGGACCGGGCTGCTTTACCTCGTTATATCCGAATTCGTGTTACTGTAAGAGGTTCCTCTGCGCCCGCGTTACTTGCTGCGGCCCTCCCCGGGCCTCTCGCCCCAGCTCACCTCCGCTCCGCCTCCTCCCACGAGCGTGCTGCAGCTCCGCTTCTCCTCCCTCCCAGGCTTGCCGTGCCAATCAGCTGTTTGGCACGGCAAGCCTGGAAAGG
>NW_020665188.1:1627323-1686559 GCF_002925995.2 Terrapene triunguis | reverse complement strand
GCCTGGAAGGGAGGGAGAAGCAGAGCGGTAGCGGCACACTCAGGGGAGGAGGCAGAGCAGAGGTGAGCTGGGGCGGGGAGCGGTTCCTCTCCCTACCCCGATGTAACGCGGTCTCACCTATAACACGGTGAGATTTTTCAGATCCCGAGGACCGCATTTTATCAGGGTAGAGGTGTATTTTTTTTTTGCCATGGGATGTTGTGAAGGCCAAAAGTATAAGTGGGCTCAACAAAGAATTATATGAGTTCATGGAGTGGATAGGTCCATCAATGGCTGTTAGCCAAAGCAGCTAGTATGCTCCATATGTCCCTAAAATCTCCAATTCCCAGAAGCTGGGATTGTATGATGGAATGGATCACTCACAATTGTCCTATTCTGTTCACTCCTTCTGAATCATCAGGCACTGGCCAGTCAGAAGACACGATACTGGACTAGATGGACCATTGGTCAGACCCAGTATGGCTGTTTTTATGTTCTTTTTCAACAGTAGCTTTCTTACAAAATAGCTCAAGGGGTTTTACAATAAGGGGTTTCAGTGTGGTTGCCAACAGCCCCTTATTACAAGGGACTTCCCTTATTTTTTCATCTTTATGCCACAAGATTGGGAATTACTGAGTGCTGCAGAAAGCTGCAAGAAATAGCCCTGGTGCAGGTAGGTGAGTACTTAATAAATAAAATAATAATAATTATAATATCAGGAGGAGGATGGTGGGTGGGGTACTTAGAAAACCATCCCTTATTTTTGAAATACAATGTTGTCACCCCTACAATAGAGAAGAAACACTTTACAGAGCTGGTCATAGACTGATTAGGGTAAACAAAAATGTAACTTGAAATATAAGGGCCCAATGTGATTCCAGTTAAAGTCAATGGGACGATTCCCACGGTGCCATCAGTTGTGACAGTGGCTTTGTGACGCGGCCATGTGTGCTTCCAAAAGTGGAAAGTCACCATCTGCTAACATTACACAGAGGGCACTGAGCACCATCAGACAGCAGCAGCTGTGGATCGCTTGCTATTAGAGCTGGTTGGAAAATAGAATTTCCACTTTGTGGGAAATTCTGACACTTGGAAATTTCTTGTGACATGAAAATTTGTGACCATTGAAATGTTTCATTTCAATAATATTGAAACATGATAAAATATTAACTAATACAGATTCAACTTTAATATAATTGAAACAAAATTGATCAAAATGATACATATAAATTTCAATGATATATTTAATACTATAGATACATATATGTTAATTTTAATGTAATATAGACAAATTGAATCAAAATTGTAAAGTCAAATCTATAGTGTAGTTAATATTTTATATCATTATGTTTCAATAATATAGTGAAATATTTTACCTTATGGAAATATCAAATGAAACAAAAAAGTCAAATGATTAGTTATGACATTTTCCCATCAGAAACTTAGTCAAAATGACACTTTCCCATGAAATGTTTTGATTTTGATGAAGCTGCATTTTCTGTTTCTTCTCTCTCTACTTGGTCTTGATTTGAACCTATGATCAAGCAGGAAAAGAGAGCAACAGAAGTTTATAAATATGCCACTGGATCTCAATGCAAACTAAAATCTCAAGGCAAGTGAAAATCCAGGAGCTGCCCCACTTAACAGTGACCAGGAGAGCAATCTGAGCTAACGGGCAAAATGGTATTTTCACCATATTTTATACTCGTCACGTCCAGATCTCATAATTACCTTCCTTGTCTCTCTCAGTTGAAGAATGAAAATGAGAGACTCCGGGCCTCCCTGTCTCAGGACCAACGGATAGCTGCCGACCGCTTCCAACAGCAAATGGGCTCGCTCAATGCTCGGCTCAAAGAGCAGACCAAGGTTATCAGATCGCAGGAGAAAACAGTAAGCTTGCCATGTTCTTGTGGGCCTGTGAACACAGCATGGCTCTTTGTCCCACTCCAAAGGCTAAGCCATACCTAGTTTATGAGTCTGCCACAGCCTTTGAGCTACAGAAGATGGCATCTTCAGCCTAGGCAGTAACAGTTATTTGCTTTAGAGTGCATCTGAAGTGTGATTTTTAAGCCACTCACTTCTCCTCAGTAAGGACCATTTACCTGAGGTATTTCAGCTTCCTACACAAACTGCTGAAGTATTAGAGCTATCCAAAAATGAGTGGAGGATTTTCATATACAATGGGGAAAACGTTGGGTTTTTTACTCAGTCTCAAAAATGACTAGTTTTGAAGGGGGGGGAAAAGGGCAAACAGTTATAAGGAGGCGAGAAGCGTCCTTCAAGGCCCCCAACTGTAACTGCTGCTGGTGCTTGAGCTAAAATATAATGATACAATTAAAGATGTAGGCCCTGATTCAGCAAAGCACTTAAGCACGTCCTTAACTTTAAGCACATGCTTAAATGTTTTACTAACTCAGGATGGATTTAAGCAGGAGCCTGTGCTAAAATGGTTTGTCAAATCAGGGTCTCAGGCCTGGGCAACACTTCAGTTTAGGTCCTCCTAGCTACACTGCTCAGGGGTGTGAAAAATTCTCATCCCTGAGCTCTATAGTTAAGACAACCTAACCCCTGGTATAGACATGCCTCCATTGATGGAAGAATTCTTTTGCTACCACTGCTTGGGGAGATGGATTAACTACGTGGATGGAAAATCCCCTTCCGTAGATGTAGGAAGCATCTGCACTATGGTGCTACATTGGCATTGTAGTGCCTGTAGTGTAGAAATGGCCTAAGTCCCACAAAATCACAACACATACATTAACACATACATATGGGAATGAGCAAGCATGAGCCATGTACAGAATAATAATGGGACAACATTTTGTATTGCGGCTTGGAGATTCTTCTGTTCTTTTCCAGACCTTTGACTGAGATAGTGTTACATATAATTGTATGTAATAAATAAAACTTTTCCTTTCGTCTGCTGGCAAAGTGTCCATCTAGGAACCATCTGGTGTATAATTCTAGGAAAAATGTCTCCCTTGCATGTATGATGAACTCAGCTTACGCTTTGGCCTTTCATCGAATTATTTTGTGCATCCTTTGATGATGTGCCCAATGGTGCAAACTCCAGTTAGAGATAAAAAAGTTACTAGACTTTGCAGACAAAAGAAACTGGTCTTTGAATGGTGGATAATGATAGATAATTTCTTTGCAGATCAAGATACTGTCTGCAAGCAAAGCTGAAGGTAATGTTGTGTCTTTTGGGTTAATGAGAGTGAGAACTGCTAAGATTTCCATAGCTGTGACCGCCCCGCAACTTCATCTCTCTCTTGACAGCCTTTACAGCATACTTGCTGGTTCAGGCAAGCAAGCAAGGAAAATATCTCATTAGCATCTAAAGTTTTCTGACCCTCGTGTCTAAGGGCTGGTCTACACTACCGCTTAAGTTGATGTAACGTACATAGCTCAGCGGTGTAAAAAAGATACTTAAGTGACACAAGTTACAGCAACTAAGCACTGTCCACACTGGTGCTATGTCAGCGGGAGATGCTCTCCCACCAACATAGTTCCGCCTCTCACAGAGGTGGAGTAATTATGCTGATGGGAGTGTGCCTTCCCGTCGGCATACAGCATCTTTACCAGACACGCTACAGCAATGCAGCTATGCCAATGTAGTGCGATAGTGTAGACTTGCCCCTAGGGATTCAGATATAAATCAAGATCTGGCAATAAAAGTAAGATCCCCTCCCAAACGATTCTTTGTTCCAGTAAATCAGTTGCACAAGAATAAGGAATTGTTCCAGCTCAGATTTTCTCATTGAGATTGAGGTTTCCCACAATGCCAGTCCCGGGGCAAAGCAAGGACTTCCCTTCAGATGCTGTGGCTGCTAAGCTGCAGAGATCCCTGAAGGGTCAGAAACCAGTCTTGGCAGCAAAGAGATTTTAGACATTCCTGCCATCACTGTAACAGTCCCCTCCCCACTAGGCACTCTCTTGTGGCCTGGCTTGGTATTGCAGCTCTCACACTGGGCCAGCACCCCCTGCCAACCGTCATTCCAACGCTGTGACGGCTTGTTGGGTAACTTGGCAGTTGAGTTGGGTCAGAATTTTAAGGTCACCCCTTCCCGAGTCAACTGTCCCAACTAAAAGGTCCAAAATGTCGATAACAGAAACAAAAAAATCCTTCCACCTTCTCTGGGGCTTCTTCTTGGCTCAATCTGCTGCTCCCTTGCTGGGCTCAGCTACCCTTGTAAAGGGTTTATGCCAGTGAGGGAACCCAGCCCCACCCTCAACTCTGGGTTCCATTGACTCTGGGTTGGATCCTCTACCTGTATTGCAGTTTTTCCAGGACCCCTTCCTATCTTGAAGGTCTCCCAGTCTGTTCTGCATTTAGTCAGGGTCTCTCCCTGCCTGGAGAGCTGTCTTCTCTGCTTGCTCATGGCCCTGCAGAAGCCATCTCAGTCCCGTCCCTCCAGCTCTTCCCCCCACCAGACCCTGTCGGCACTTAACCCTGGCTCCTTTTATGTAGTAATCACCTGATTCCTCTCGGATGGAACTCATCCTGTAATCAGGGCTGGCTTAGGCCCAGGCTCTCTACCCATCTGTTACAAGCACAAAGTTACAGTGCCAGACTCAAATGAATGGGGCAGACCTTCTCGCCTCCTCACATCCTACAAGGTCCTAAGAGTCTGTATGGAGTACTAGTCTGTTGAGTTACTAGCTTTGAAGACCATTGTTTTCATAGCGTTCATCAGAGGAGTGAGTCTTCCTTTTCTGGGGAGAAGGTCCCTCCCAGCAGGATATGTAACTAATCGTATGTAGGTCTCTCAGTCATCAAGGATTTCTCTTCTCTGCAGTGACCCAGGAAATACCCAGGGTACCAGATCTAGAGGAGTCTTCTGACGAAGGTATCTATCATATAAATGAAAGTCCTTCTCTCCTGGTGTCACACAGATGTTGGACTTTAGACATTGATCAAGATGTGCAAAAAGGAGGAATTTCGGGACAAAACAGGCCTTGGGTGAGGTACTCTGTCACCAATGTTTTCTCCCCAAAGTTGAGCAGAGCACGGTCACTTGATTGCAACAGCATCACAGCAAGCAGCCTTCTGCATGCTCCTTGGGGTTAGATGTTTTCAACAAGGATGCCCGTCTTGCACTCTGGCCCACACTGTCTCCCTGTAAGAAAGAACCTGATTGTACCTCAGCTCTCAACATCGTACAACCAAACAGCACCCAGAGGGTAATGCCACCCTAATGTCAGCACTCTATCCCTCCCTCGGAAGAGTAGTGCTGTCTGCAGGAGCAATCCCTGAGCATTGGGGAGAGTTAAAGTGGAAGGGAAAGCCAAGAATCACTTACCGACCCAGCCTTATGGAGCCATGTACTGTGAGCTGGTCAAAAATGGGAAGAAATTTTTGACAAAAATGAAAGAGAATAATCACCCCACATTCTCATTTAATTTTTTCCCACAAAAATTTTCAATTTTTCAGCAGAAAAATAACTACCAAACAAAAAATCAGCTGAAAACCAAAGTATTTCAATTTGGAAATACTGCTATGGTGCCTCGTGGGAGTTGTACTTTGGGTGCCTCATGCTCCCGTTCTTCTCTATAGCTCAGGCTCCTGAGTTGGACTACATCTCCCAGGATGCACCATGGAATCTTCTCTTGGAGAAGGGAGGTGGAACATCAGGGAATCCCAAGAGGAGACCATGGTGCATCATGGGAGATGTATTCTGATGAGTTTTTGGCAAAAACATTTCAGTTTTGGGGCATTTGGTTTTTGACAAAAAAAATCAAATAATTTCAGAGAAAGTAGACACTTCATGAAAAATTTTGTTTAGATGAAAATCCAATTTTCCATCAAAATCAGTTTAGATGGAAAAATTGCAACCAGCTTGAGAAACGTAGTATGAATGTGTGGCAACACAATAACTGCACAACTGAGCACCTGATTCTCCCAATGAAACCTGGGATGGGTCCCACCTTACTCATTAAATTGGTATAATCTGCCTTTCAACAGCCGAGTCAGGGATGTGGTCTGGGGTGGGTCAGATATTGAGAAAGTTATGGTGGGGACAGATTAAGATAGAGGCGCAATAGACACATGCCTAGGGCCCAACTCCCAGGATCTTTTCATGATGTTAGAATCTCAGCTTTTGTTTATATATGTCTTGCCCTTGTGGTTGTGAAGAAAAACTTGAAAACATGCCACAGCTGGGGAACAGGGAGCTACCAATCCACCTTCTGCTACAGAGGAAAGTCCCCAGGAGGGACCAGGCCTCTGGTCCCAGATCTCTGGCTCTGACTTTGATATTGAGGTTTGGTCCATCCAAACCCAGCCTTGTGATTTTGGGTTTTGCCGCAGACTTGGAGGACACCCTGGACATGAAGCAGAGGCTCCTGGAAGCCCTGCGGAGGAATCCCAACCTGCTGAAGCAGTTCCGCCCCATTCTGGAGGAGACGTTGGAGGAGAAGCTGGAGAGTATGGGTGTGAAGAGGGTGAGTATCAGGAGAGGGGAAACCAAAAAAGGGCGGGGAGAGACGTCTCTGTTTGCAGTGCAACCCCTTCCCTCCTTGTCCCTTTCACGCCTTCCAGTGTTTCAAAAGTTAATTAGCTAGCTGGGGTATAGTTAATATTTGGGGGGGATCATTGCATGGATATAAAGAGCACCTCAAATTTCATTTAAGTTACTTTGCTAAATAGAGGCCCTAACTGAGATCAGGATCCCATTGTAACAGGTGCTGCATAGACAGTCCCTGCCCAGTGCTTGTCATCCAGTTTCTGTGTCCTTCCTTCACGCTCCAGAGAGGGAGGGTGCACCCTTCCCAGGGAGACCCGGCAGAGCCAAAAGCAACTGAGACCTGCATTGAAGTGGGGCATGGCAGAGATGGGAGCACCCCAAGTCTGCCTCAGGTCCTCTAGGGCTTGCATGCAGTCAGCATGTGTGACCCTGCAGGTGACAGAGCCAGTTCTCTGAGCTTCTTCCTACCCCTTCAGAGACGTGTGGGATTGCACTGGGAGGACTAACCACACAATTGCAGCTGCTAAAGCAATGCTCGCTGTCTACGCTGGCACTTCATAGGTGTAGAGCAACATGGTGGTTGATGGCATAGTGGGTATGACTATACTGCAGATGAAGGTGGCATGGGTAACACTGGTAGTGGGGACTAGCCCAGCAGGGACTCTGGGTATGTATTTACATTGTTAGCCTATACCAGGATCCATGCCACCATGTCCTCACTGCTATTGCTACCCGTGCTAGCTAGATTAAAGCTAGCACAGGTATATCTACACCTGCTACAATCACCCCTTCATTTGCAGTGCAGATGTACCCAATGGTTAGCCTTACTCAGAGCAGATACAGTCCAGGCATGTGTGCCCCTGTGTGCTACCAGTGACACTCTTGTGTGTGTGTGTGGTGTGTTCCGGAGAGGTGGGGGTTGAATGTCACCAGTCTCTAGTGAGGGCTAAGTGAGGAAAATCATTAAAAATCTCCTGTGTGTCTGGGGACTGGTGTACATGATGCTGACAGGAGTGGAGGCTCGAGAGTGCTCACTTGTCCACACCGCTGGTAGGTACCCTGCTGCAGCACACCTCAATGGAGCATACACTCCTCTGGGCTGGGACTCTTATTACATGTATTGTCAACCCCCAGTACAAAGGATGGATGGAATGTGATACTGGGTCACCTGATGGGGTAGGAGTCTCTCCATCTTATGCTGATGACCATTCTGGGTATAAGGCCAGATCCAAAGCCAGGTGAATCTGATGGAAAGTTAGATGAGATCCATAGTTTGCAGAAGGCCAGGTTCTCTTTCAGAGGTGATGGAGTACCTTAGGGGAGAAGGCTTGTTTCACCATCTGAGGCAGTGTCAGAATTATGTTGGGGTGGTTGTCATGTTACCCACAATTCTCTCTACTTTAGACTGCGAAGGGGATTCCAGCTCAGACCTATAAAAATCTGAGCTGCCTCGTAAAGACTCAGCAGCAGCAGAAGGCCAAGAAATTTCCAAATCTCCTCAGCTTGAGGGACAAGCTAGTCCGAGAGGTCACCTGGAAAGTCAAGCAGCGCCAGAAGGATGATGGCGTTTTGCCACAGCAACTTTTGATAGTCTCAGGTAAAGAGCTGTGATGCTGTCTTTGGAAACCTGTGCTGCAGACAAGAGTTCAATCCCAACATAGTGCTATTGTTACAAGACATTTCCGTGACCCATTGTGCATCCCCAAGGAAAACTGGGCAAGATAGATATTGTGTTCAGTGTCAAATAACCATTTGCAGTTGCGCTGTGCACTGCTTGCCTTGAGTGAGCTTGCAAAAAAAAAAATATATATATATATAAAAATAAAACACACACTTCTCAGCTATGGAGGGCGGGGGGAAGAGCTGAAAGGGAAAAGAGCTGCAAGAAGAGCCTGGTTCGCAAACTCTCTTCCTTCTGCCTGTTGCTAGAACATGCAGAGAGCCAGTTTATCACCATTGAATGGAAGTTACAGGGAGCCACAAAGCTCAGTATCGTCACATATTAGTGGAATGCCACACAGGCAATATCAGAAGGACAGTGCAGATGAGGAGAGTGGGTGGGGTGAGGGAAGGAAGGTGATTCTAACCCACCTTTCTGCTTCTCTATTTTTGGGCCAGCTAGAGACCAAAACATCCTTCAGCATAGTTTAGAGCAGCCTAAAACCAGATCTCTGTTACACCAGCCGAGTTACTGCATTGGCCAAGGATCAGACAGAGTCACGTATGTTGACCTCTCCTCCCAGTTTGAAGTGGATGTGTGTGTGTGTAGGAGGGAAAGGAAGTCCCCTAACACTGGCTACATTGGCTGTGTGACATTTTGAGAATGTTAGATGGTAAAGCATGGGAGTTCAGATCAACCACTCATTTTGTATGTCTTTTTCTTAAGCCAATCCAGTTTAACAGTATCGATTTACAAGCACTAATCCTGGCTGCTGGGCAAACACCTGCATGGGTCAAGCAGTTTGTAGGTGTTAAAGAACGTCCATACCGGGTCAGACCAAAGGTCCATCTAGCCTTTGCTCTCAGTGTCCCTTGTACCTTTCCAGCTAAAAGCCAGAAGAGCCCCCTGTCGCCTTGCCGGGTCGCATCTGCCCAGCCTAGAGCGCTGCAAGTTGAGTTACAGCCCTATGCGGAGGAGACGCCCAAACCAGCTCCTCGGAGCAAAACCAGCTATTCCCACAGCCCAACAGAGGTGCCCAAAGTAATGCCACAAAGCAAAGCCAGCAGCCCACGACGTGCTGCCATCCAGCAGCCGAGGTGAGGCCCATCCACAGCTCGCATCCTCACCACAGACATTGCACTCATGCCTTTCACTAGCATGCTTACTGGGGTGAGCAACCTCGTACCGAGCTTGGACATCCCTATTCTATTACGATGTGGACTGCAGTAGCCCCAGGGCCCCACTGTGCTAGGTGCGGTGCAAACGCAGATCATTTGTTGTGGCAGGAAGCTTTGCGTGGGGTGCACCTGAAATGTCTGAGCTGCAGGCCCCACGGAGGGTATGTCTACCCTAAGGATGGAGGTGTAATTTCCAGCTCGAGTAGATACACCAACACTAACTCTGATTCATAGAACCGTGGGGTGAGAAGGGACCGCCTCTAACCCCCTGGTAAGATGCAGGATTTGTTGTGTCTAAACCATCCAAGACTATATAGCTTCCTTTTGAAAGCCTCCAGGGAAGGAGCTTCCACGTGTTGTAACAAGACAATTTCCCAAAAACAAAATTCAAAAAACGTTCTGGAGGTCCATAGAAACTTTGATAAAATCTAAACATTGGTTCCAATTTGACCTTTAACTTTTTCAAGTTTTATAGAACATAAAATAAAACCCAATGAAATTTGTTTCCAAATGAAAAGTCTAAACAATCCATTCCAAGAATATCAAACCAGGACATTTTGACATCATCAAAATGCTTTGTTTTGGGGTTTTTCCCCTCTACAGGAAATGTCAACACTTTTTCAGAACATTTCCATTTTGACAAAAAAGTGGCATTTTTCATCAAAAATGTTTTGATAAAACATTTCCAAGTAGCTCTAGTAATAAAAGAGACTAGAACTGGGGTGGGCAAACTACGGATCCGGCCCGCGGGATTGCCCCCCATAGTGCCGTGGGCCCCGCGCCGCTCTCAGAAGCGGTCCCCTGCGGTCCCCGGGCGGGGGGGCAGAGGGCTCCGTGCGTTACCCTTGCCTCCAGGCCCCACTCCCCCCAGCTCCCATTGGCTGGGAACAGGGAACTGTGGCCAATGGGAGCTTCGGGGGAGTTACCTGGAGGCGCAGCAAGGGCAGCGCACGCGGAGTCCTCCGTGCCCCCCCTTCCCCCCGCCCCAGGGACGCAGCGCTTCCTGGAGCGGCACGGGGCTGGGGATAGGGCAGGCATGCAGGGAGCCTGCCCTGGATCCAGTGCGCGCTGCTGCCACCCCGGATCCGTTTTAGGTAAGCGGCACCAGGCCGGAGCCCAAACCCCTCCTGCACCCCGCCCCCCCAACTCCCTGCCTGCACCTCGCACCCCTCCTGCACCCCAACCCCCTGTCCTGAGCTCCCTGTTGCACCCTGCACCCCTGTGCACCCCAAACCCCTGCCCTGAGCCCCCTCCTGCAGTCCGCACCCCTCCTGTACCCCTGCCCTGAGCCCCCTCCTGCACCCTACACCTCTCCTGCACCCCAACCCTCTTCCCTGATTCTCCTCATACACCCCGCACCCCTCCTCTGCCCCAATCCCTTGCCCTGAGCCCCTTCCTGCACACCACACCCCCTCCCACACCCTGCACTCCCTCATGCACCCCAACCACCTGCCCCGGCCCTGCATACAATTTCCCCACCCAGATGTGGCCCTCGGCCCAAAAAATTTGCCCACCCCTGGACTAGAAGAACAAGAATGGAGAGGCCATGCTGCTTAGGCAGAATGAAGAGGGCAACTGGGAGGGGATAAGAGATGACAGAAGAGAGGTATGGAGTAACTGAGTTGTGTGGGGTTTTAAAAGTGAGAACAAGGAGCTCACATTTGCCCCAGGGAGGAAAAGGAAGCCAGCTGAGGGGTTTGAAGATGGGCTGGAAGTAGACCAAGAATTGGTCAAGATATTTGAGTTTTTGTGGCAGCATTTTGGACTGAAGAAGATGAATTGGCAATTGGAAATTCCTGCTCCCCCTGCTGGTGGGAAACAAGCTAGGTACTGAAGCTGTGATAGCCTGGCTCTGAAAGTGGTGTGGTGCTGAGGCCAAGGTTGAGGTGCATGGAGCAGCTGCTGCAGGTACCAGTGGGATGGAGTTGAAGGAGGGGAGAGGAAAACAGGCCCAATATTTGCCCCAGTACTCTACCTTGCTGTTCAGAGTTTCAGTGCTGGTTGTACATATGCTCTCGCCCCACCAGGGGACTTGAACACACAGTCTTCTAGCCAACTGCTGAAAGCACTGCCAATCTGTATTTAATGACAACGATCTTGGTCTCCTCATCACAAATTGTCCCAGATATCCCTGACCCAGCTGCTCAGAGCCCTCCACTTCCTCCATGTCTGACCTTTCCTTATTCCATCATTTTACTTTCAGCACCCCACCTTTCAGTTCCGAGGAAGACTCAGGGGGAGACCGCGCCAGCCTCACCCCAGTGAAATTCAAACATCCCATCACCCTGCAGCAAGCGCAAACGCCTTTGAGGCTGACTCAGAATGACGAAACCGCATCAGACTGGTCTGACATCGATTCCTCTGAGGGAAAAGCCAGCCCAGCCATAGGAACCACTCCAACAGGTGAATCATAAATAATAATTTTAATCTATCGGAATATAGTTAATGTGCTAAAATCAGAAATCTCCATCATAGTTCATACCCTGATACTGAAGGAAAGGGGAAATTTGCATGCACATCTGTTTCTACATTTGACAGCTTAAGCCAACAAAAGGGGTAATTGTATGTTAGTGTCTATTCGGCCCCTGTTCTCACCCCTCGGGAAACTGATTGTGAAGAGAATGGGGTGGTCATTCTCCAGAAATAAAATCCTAAGTGCACTAGTGCCAAGGCCCCAGAAAAGGACATTTCTCACCCTGCTTTTCCTAACACAAGACCCAGAGGTGCCAAGCTAAGGGTGTCAGGAGCAAGACTTTGTCCTGATGCATCTGCACTCTTGGGAGTCAGTTGCAGTGGCACGCTGCTGGTTCTGCTAAGGGGTGTTCACAGATAAGCAGCCTTCACCCTGCTCCGGGGTACGTACTCCTCCCCATGAGAAACAGAACCAGGTTCTATTTTCCTGCAGAGCCATTACTAAGTCACTTTGGCCCCAATCCAAATGAGCAGTCCCACTGAAGTCCATGGGACTATTCACCTGCATAAACATACACATGTACACAAGTACCTTCCTGAATTAGGGCCTTTGTTAGGGGATTAACACTGATGTGCTTTCAAAATGCAGTCACTCCCCTCTTAACCCCCAGAGAGTGGGGTGCATGGTTCCTTCTTTATCCTTTTAGAATAGGCCTTGCCATTAATCCAGGGGATTTCTCAATATCTTCTCTAGATGTGAGAAATAATGTTGTTCAAAGGGACCTCTCAGCTTGGCATTTTTAAATGGACTAAAATGCTAGTTTCTGCTAGCTCACCCTTGAAGGTGGGTGTGCTGTCTTTTTAAAAAATGCTTTTGGGGAACAAGTATCAGGGTTTTTCTGCTGCCCTACTGAGATTTATTGGGGGGGGCGCATTTCAAGCAAGATAGAAACTGACTATACACGGAAACAATGAAACAAACTATTTACAAAGGGCTGTCAAATGCACAGCAGAGAGAATCACTTATTTCAACTAGCTCCCTTCTAAGATAGAAGCCTTAGCTGCTATAGTAGTTACCACAGTTCCCTGGCTGAATCCCCAGTGGGGAATAAATCCAGGTCTTTTAGCTCCAATGCGCCAGCTTCTCCTGCTTGAGCTAAATGATGTCCATTGCCTGGGAGCAGCAGCAGGCATCTTTCATCTGTGGAGCAGCCACCGCAGAGACAGACATTTGGCAAGTGTGTTACATGGGTACCACATTTTTAGTCTCACATGTTGAAGTTGTCCCTTTAAATGACACTCCTGATACACATTATTGGCAAAGGACTTGTGTACACCAAAGGTTTTTTAGCTAGCACTACACAAAGGACTTGTGTAGCACCAAAGGTTTTTTAGGCTAATGTGAATGCTTCCCAAGCATTTGTTGAAGGATATAAACCTTGTACACAGGTGAACCACAGGCAGAGGTATAGTGTTGATCTCACTGACCTTCCTCGCAGTAAAAACTTCAGAGCCTTGTCTCCACTAGGGCTTTCCAGCAGGATAGTTAATGCATTTTAGTTATCCCACAGTAAAATCAATGGTTTTTGGCAGTGAAAACTATTGCCTTTGTGGTTCACTCTGTGTCCAGCTCCATGGTCAACTACAGGTGCTTTTATCCTGGAACAGACATTTGGGGCATGTTAAGACTATTTCTTATACACATGCTAACTATGTTGAGTTAACTGGCAATCAGTTAACTGGAGGTCACTAGACAGGCCCTAAACCATTGGAGCAGCTTACCAAGGTTCGTGGTGGATTCTCTGTCACTGACAATTTTTAAATCCAGATGGGCTGTGTTTCTAAAAGCTCTGCTCTAGGAATTACTTTGGGGAAGTTCTCTGGCCTGAGCTACACAGGAGATCAGACTGGATGGTCCCAATGGTTCCTTCTGGCCTTGGCATCTATGGAAATGACCTGGTGGCTCCACCTCCACGATGTCAGTACTTTGCACTGACATCACCAATAACGGGTAATCTCAGTGATTGGCCATGAGCCACAAAGCCTTTCATGTGCAGGCCAGCAGTTCAGAGCTAAACCAGGCTGGGCGTGGACAAAAGTCATTCTTCCCTGCCTGCTAGTCAGCCCAGTCTACGAAATGAGCGGGTGGCTTCTATCCACTGCCTAGCTGGCAGCCATCTGCATCACAAAAAAATGTCACCACAACCAGAGTCCACATTAGCTCTTTTTGGAAGGACTGACTAGACATGGACTAGCAGCTGCGGTGCTTAGCAGGAGCCTTAGTAACTCAGGATTGAGGCACACTGCTGTGGTATCTTGCAGCTGATTGTATTTACCCTATGGATGAATTGAGGCTGGAAGTTAGGACTGTTTCTAACCATCAGGGGAGTGAGGTTTTGGAACAGCCTCCTGATAGGAGCACTGGGGGTAAACAACCAGATTGTTTGAAGACGGAGCTTGGTAAGTTTGCAAGCAATATGATTGGGTTGCCTGAGAAAGCACGGGACTGGACTCAGAGACCCAGGAGATCCCTTCCAGTCTTGTGTACTATGAACTATAGTTGGCTTCTCAGCTCCATCACTGACACCTTTCACCAGTAACACGTTCCCTTTAAAACTGGAAAAGGGGTCTGGAAGGAAATCCTTTCCCATCCACTCTGAGTCCTGATGAGCAAATCAGTTGTGCAGTGATATTGACATTGTGACTGCAGGGCCCTGGATTCCAATTCTAACAAGCTGTGTTCTGTGCAGGGACGCTGGTGTCTGCAATGGCTAAAAATCTGGAGCGCACACTGAGCATGCCAGCAAGGAAGCCTGCTGGTGGAATAAAACTCCTCCCCACCTTGCCCTCTGACTCTCCTAAATCGAGTCTCTCAGCCAAGAAACTCCAGGTACCTTGTGCAACAGGCAGACTTGCAGAGAAAGGGAAATGTCTGGTATTTGGGAATGCATTGATTTAGTGTGGAGACCAGCATCGTCTCAAACCATTTCCCAGCGGAGGCCACTGTATAGCCAGAGACTCAAAAAATAACAAGCCATTGGGGTAGGGGAAGAAGTTTTAGAGCGTTCGCATTGGGGAGGAGGAATATGTGTTTATGGTCTGGGCTAACAATAGTTCAGTGATGTCTAGAGAGCCCCATGGTTGGTTCAGGTAAATCTGGTGTCCCTGGTTCAGCTGTTCATTTGGGCCCCCCAGCTGCAAAGCCGAAGACTCAATGTGTGATTTTTTCCCGCCTTCCTCCAACACCTCCCCATAGAACAGTTCTACCATATAAGCTGGGTCAGGGTCGAGAGTACCATGGACCTTGAGGGGTGAGAATAGGGAACCTGTCCCAGACCAGGTGGGTCTTTGTATAGGGAGTTAGGACAATTGCATGGAGGGGGGGAGAATATGCAATATGCCCCAGATAGAGGAAAGAGAAGCCCAGATTCCCAAGGCCAGCTCGTCCTGTACAGAACTTTGCACTGGAGCAATAGCAGTGGGTATCACAGCAGCATTTCCATCTGCCCCAAGGGTTCAGAGCTGTGAAGCTGCAAGTCTGGCAGCATTACCAGAACCAGCCTTTGAGATCTAGATGTGGCCGTGCTGACATCTCAGCGTTTAGCCCAAATGGACTGATTGTTAGCTGGTGTAAATCGGCCCAGCGGCCTGGTCACATAGACAGTCTCTGCTGGGAGGAGCGATGGTGATTTACAGCTGTGGAGGATCTGCCCCATCATCCAGTTATTTTGTAGCCCCTTCCAAATATTTGCCTATTCACAATCTTTGGAAAATGGAAATTCACATGGTTAAAGACAGACATGAAATGCCTGGGAATGAAATTGAACAGAAGTCTCTGGAACATGTCCAGAGCTAATTGGGGTGACGTGATGAAAAAACTATCAGATTACTAAAATGGGACATATGTAACCTCAATTTTAATTACATTAACTCTTTCTCATAAATGGCTGCAGCACTGAAGTCCTATTGCTTTTTAAAATTACTTTCCCTGAACAGTTCCATTGAGCATACCATAAAGTTTCTTCACAACAATGTGAAAGAGATTCTCTGCCTTCATCTGGCAAAGTAGAAAGCCAAGAGTGAGATTTACAAAATGATTTGCAACCCATGAACATGGGGGGAAGGAGTCTAGCAAGCATCAAATTACATCATCACATTAAATCTTGCGCTTCTCATGCAACTTGGGCACAACATGGTGTTGTGGGATAAATCAGAAATAATCCCAGCCAACCCACTAACACGGGGATTCCTTACTGAAATCACAGTAGGAACCTGAAAACAGTCCTCGGAGGTGGGGTATATAAATGACACTCAAAGTAAGGCCAAGTCTCGCCCAAGAAAATACAAAGATACCTCTATTTGGGTATAAAGTAACTCGATCCTGCTATAAGATACTTGTGGGTACAAGGAACTATCCTGGCAAATCCAGCTGCAGGATTGCGTCCTTAGATCCCTGGGAAGACTGCGTTGTAGCTGTAATTTACATAAAGTATCAGACCTGTTCAATGAGTGAAATGTCATTGGTTTTATTGAGACAGAGGCCGAGCCAAAAGTTAATGTCAGTGCCCACTGGCAATAGGTCACAAGGGATTGTTTAGGAACAGATTCAGGGGAAGACTTTCTGCAACTATCTCAACATTGTTCCCCAAGTATTTTTTTTTCCAGTTTTTGAAATGTCATGAAAATTCTGTAACTTGACACACTTCAAGCAGCTCTGTCCCGTTCCTCTCCCAGATCCATTAAATCAGGACTGGATGTCTCGTTCTAAAATATACACTCCAGTTCAACCCACAAGATGTAGGCTTGGTGCAGAAATCCCAGGCTGATCCTCTGGCCTGTGTTATGCAAGAGGTCAAACTAGATGATCCCAACAGCCTGGTCAGGCCCATAACTGTGTGTTTGAGTTTCCTAGGGAGTCCTTGTAGTTCATGCTCCATAATCTGACCCTATAAGTAGTTCTGCTGTTGGGCAACAGGTGGCCCTGCCTTGCCCTGGGAAGTGCTGGGGAGCTGCAACAGAAAACCAGTAGCTGAAGGAAGCATTTGATAAACCTAAATTTGTATTTGGCTGATAAGGAAGGTTTGCCACATGGAAATGCTCCCATGGGTGCAGAGGGCAAGCACTACACTAACCCCATGCCAGCCCCCTGCAAACAGCCAGGCCATTATCAGCAAAGACAGCACCGGCTCACACTCACCATATTTGCTCATTCTGTCTCCTCTCATTCCCCATGCAGTTTGTGGATGAGAACAGCGACTTGGAGACTTCCTCCCTTGAAGAGATCACCCAACTCCTGGATGCCAAGAGCCAGACGAAGCAGCAGCGGCAACCAGCTGTGAGGCACAGCGGGGACTCGGCAGGGTCGCAGGGCACCAGCGTCTGGAGTTCCAGCAGCACGAGGGCTGGAGGCTGGTGACTCGCTTGACAGCCCCCTTCGCCGTACCCTACAAGTGCTTGGATTTCAGGGCCCAGTCCCAAAGCTGGAAGTTCCTGACATGTGGCCACAAGGCTTTGGAATCCTGCTACTATAGGAAGATCAGGCACTGGGCTCCAATTTAAAAACAACCCACCAGTTTAGAGCAATCAGAATGGGAATCCCTGTCCCATGGCCCCAAGTGCTACCTAGCTATGATGCATTTTTACAACGACTGCCCAGGTGCCCTCTCCACCGTGCGTGCGGGTCAGTGTCTCCTGGGCTGGTTGGAAAAACGTATCGTTCAACACCCCTGCGTGTGGAGGGGCACATTCTGCTGCCCAGCCACCAGTGTGAAGAAAGTAGTGGGCGGAGCATGTGGAGGGAAGAGTCTGGGTCAGCATTCAGGGGATACACAGGGCTCTGTGGGGGCAAGGCAAGGGCATGGCTGCCATCCTTTGGACACTCTGGAGTGGGGTTGCACATGGTATGGAGGCCACTGAGGCATCAAGGCTGCAGGTGCAGCCCCCAAGCATCTCATCCCCTCCTCGGCCAAGTGGAGGAAGGAATCTCTCACTCCTCCTGCCCAGAGAGATCCCCAGCAGACAGCTTACTGTGCATAGATTCACAGGATCGGGCCCTAAAGGAGTCTGATTGTGTCCCAGGGCTCCATGCACAGTGGGGACGCTCCTCATGCAGATCAACCCCTTCCATGTGGCTAGGGGGTCAGCTGCCATGAATGCATCATCCCCCCAACCCCCCAGGCCCTGTGGCAGGCGATCCTTGGTCTGCCGGGGGGAGGAGATAGGCTGGGGAGATAGGGCAGGGCCCTGGCAGGGTGGGGATGCATTTTGGACTCCCAGAGCCCTGCACACATCTCCATGAAAAGATAATACAGGCCACAGCTAGGTTATTTTAATGCCTCCCCACTGTCTGCGCTGGGGAACCCCCTTTAGGAGGGATCCTAGTGACAGCTGCTTGCTGTGAGGCCCCATCAGCTCAGTTCCGTAGGAGGCACTTTGCCACGGAGCAGGCGGGGGAGGGATTGGGGCAGCCCGCCAGGGGCACAGGGTCTCAGATGGACGGCTGGTTCTCCCACACTGTGGGATGGTTGGGCTGCCCTGTGGCCTGGTCTACAGTGGGCAAACCTCCTCTCCCCACTGAAACACTCTCCACAAGGAGAGCCTCAGCAGGTTTCCATCCCCCTTCCCCACCTCACACTGGGGGTGTTCCCCTAGGAGCGGGAATCAGGCCCTGATTTTATAGCTGGGAGCAAAAGATAAGATACAAGAAACAGGACTCTGTTAACCCCCCCCCAAAGCAATGCAGAGGGTGACAAAGGAAACACTGACACAGCTGGGAATGCTTGGCAAGTTCTCTGAGAACACACATGTACAGAAACGTCCACTCGATGGCGCCATAGCCCCAGAAATGGGCCGGGCTGCTATACTTAGTACTGACTCAGGGAACTGCTGGAAACTCAGGAGCAGGTTGCAGGAACAGATCTGATCAAGCAGGTGCACTTGTCTAAAGCACATTACAGAAAGCACCGGAGCTCTGTCACATAAATATGCAGGTGCTGGCTCTCTGTGAGCTTGCACTTTATGCCGCTGCTTACACCAAGGAGCGTAAAATATTATCTGGTCAGAACGGTAGCTGCTTAGATCCTCCCCTTGGATGTGCATAAAGTGTTACACAAGGTGCAGTGCAGAGGATCAGCTTCACAGTGTCATGCGCTGAAGAGCATAGGAAGCACATATGAAACCACATCCTGTGTACTGTGTACTCTGTGTACTGAGAATCCACTAGGTTCAGCAATGAACTCTACAGTGCCTCACGATTTCCCCAGTTGCACCAGAGGGACACGGCCCCTAGCCATTACGGCCAGTAGCACTGTGAATTTAAGGTATATCTGCAAGGTGGCGTGTGGCTTTGCCTTATTCAGGTGCACAAAGACGGAGGATGCAAACACTCTCCTAGCGTCCCACTGGCAAGGGACCTCTGCAGTCCGTGGCCACTCCAGAGTGCAGGAGCTGCTCCTTGCAAGTGCTTCCTGAATCTCAAGCCATGCCAAAACGGACAGGGAGCAGGTGGAGCCACACAATGCTGCCCCAGACCTATAGGGCAGAGCTGCACCTCTGCCTACCGCTAGCTGTGCCTTAATGACAGATCTGCCCCTCTCCCCCCCCCCCCCCCCCCCCCCCCCCCCGTGTGACTAGAATGGCTGGATATGGTGTATTACTTACATAACAATCAATATAACAGCCTTCCCAAATGCTACCTCCCACTCACTTGAGGATGCTTTTCATGGTACTTTTACAAGGCTGTGATATATTTCCACAGACTCCAAAGGGTTTACAAGGTTTCACTGCATTTGCTCTAGCTCCCTTTGCTTTACAACATATCTGCTGCTCTAGCTCCCTTTGCTTTACAACATATCTGCTGTCCTTCCTAATCAGGATATTTTTCGTGTTTGTTGCAGAGTTCCTCTGTGTTGCTCTAGCTACAGAGTTATTCTGCTCCCAGGCCTTGATGCAGCAAAGCACTTTAGCATGGGAATGGTCCCACTGTCTTCAGTGCATCAGTGCTTGATATTATGCTTGTGCTTAAGGCCCAGATCCTGAAAAGTATTTCAGTGGGAGCTAGACACCTTTGAGGAGCTGGGCCTAAGTGCTTTGCTAGATGCGTGTTTCAGAGGCAACTGCCTTGAGCCAAGTGGAGTAAAACAAATCCAATCTGTGTTCAAAGGATACTTTCATTTTGAAATCGGGTGTCTTTTTAAAACAGTTAAAAATTATCCCAGGTATTAACCCTGCCCCTGAGTCCGCCTGCCCTTTTTTGTTGTACAATCAAATTTTCATTTTTTTTTTAAATATGATTTGTCTCCCCCCTCCTGCAGGGGAAACTGAATAAACAAGGAGAAACACAAAGTGACTTGACAAAAAGAGCTGTCAAAAGTAAAAATGTAATGGAAAAATAGGAACAAAAGTAGATTTTCAGATTGGCATCACTGAAGAGACTGAAGCATTGCTTGAAAGAAGAGTATGTGAAAAAGTGTCAGACTTGGTGGGGGGATTAAATGAATGGTTCCCTTTAGTACTATTCCCATCAAAAACATCCATTAATGAGTTTAGAACTGGTTTTAGAAAGCAAAAGGACTCTTAAGAGCATAAGAATAGCTATACTGGGTCAGACCAATGGTCCATCTAGCCCAGTATCCTGTCTTCTGACAGTGACCACTGTCAGACGCTTAGGCGGGAATAGGGCAATTATCAAGTGATCCCTCCCCTTTCATCCAGTCCCTGTTTCTGGCATTTGGAGGGTTAGGGGCACCCAGAGCTGGGGATGTGTCCCTGACAATCTTGGCTAGTTGCCATTGCTGGACCTATCCTCTTCCTGTTATGTCACCCTCCATATGATGGGAAACAACCAGGGCCTTCCTGCTCTAGAATGGAGTTTGCCTGTGCGCAGCTGAACAGAAATGCAGATCATAGCTTTACTCCCCTTCTTATTTTTAAATTATTGGAGGACCCTATCCAAAGAATGAATATAGTCAAGGTAAATAAGTTACTGCATAAAATGAGTTTTGCTATGTAAATTTAGCTTTAAAAATGAAGTAAGTGCCAGGAAAGCTATACATTTTTGTACATCTACTTATATGCTGCGTCTGAGACAATTTTGACAATTTTCAATTTCTGTAAATTTGAAAAACGGGAAAATCAGTGACATTTTTACAATCTCCATGCCCCCTCCCCCCCTTTTTTTTCAACCAAGTATAGAGCTCATTGGAATTTTTACATTTTTGTCATTTCACTTTTTTAAAAAAATGGTCAAATGAAAAGCAAAATTCATCATATTTTCCCAGTTCTTTCAACCAATTTAATTTCTAGTGCCTCTGTCATTAGGGAAAGAATAGTTTAAGCTAACATTTTACATGTCTGGTCTCATCATCTGTGGAATGTAAAACAGTCTGAGTTTAGGAGAATGGAAATAGAAATTCAATCCAAAATGACATTTCTGAGCTTTCATAAAATATCAAGGATACCTGGTAACCAGCAATCTCAAAACAAGTGCAAACAAACCCTAATTGAAAACACGGAAGCTTGTTCCATACACCCCATTACTAATTAATGTTCCCATTTTAAGTAAGAATGATGATTTATTTGTATTAATTATTTATTATGGCTACAGTGTCATAGCTATGCCTGATACTATACAATTACTTTAACAGATGTTATCCTTCGTTTTGGCTGATGATCAGCCTATTTTTGAATACTTCCTTCAATAAAACATGTTTGTTTCAGCAGTGGGGTTTTCTTTTAAATAGTTCCTTCTGGAGTTTTTGTCTGGGGAAAACAAATGAAAGAGTCCCACCAAACATGCTCTGGAATAGTAAATGAGTTTACATTGTCACAGGTCCAAGGTGTTAGCTGGAATGCACCTGAAGCTAGAGTAAATACACATGGGCTAAGGAAATCAAATCCAGTTCCTAACTCATGGGCCACAAGCCGCCACTCCCTAGCTGTAGCTCCCTTACTGTCATTAATGATTTCTGGTAGCTCTAGCTCAGCACATCATGCTAGGCGCTATACAATCACATAGTAAGAGAAGATAGACCATTCCCTGCAGATCTTCCAATCTAAAGAGCCAAAACACAGGCATAAAAAGGTGAAGTGACTCACACAGCAGGGCAATGGAAGAGCTCAGCTGCTGCCTTAGTCATTGGACCACACTGGTTCTCTCATCTAGAGACACCCACGCAGTCCTGTAGGCCTTGGCTCCCATTGCCACTCTCCTGGCTCTGCCTGAGCCCAGCCCCCTCCCCACATGTCATTGCTCTAGGAATGGTTTGGGGCAAGTGTCTGGCCTGTGTTATGCAGGAGGTCAGAAGAGAGAATCACAATGGTCCCTTCTGACCTTGGAATCTATGAATATGGATCCCATGCAGAAGCCTAACAATGGCCTTTATATTGATGTCCACTTTGTAACAGGGATTCCAAACCAGCTGTTGTTTCCCATCATATGGAGGGTGACATAACAGGAAGAGGATAAGTCCAGCAATGGCAACTAGCAGCGATCCTGACAATTATAGACCAGTAAGCATAACTTCAGTGCCAGACAAATTGGTTAAAACTATAGTAACTAACAGAATTATCAGACACATAGATGAACGTGATTTGTTGAGAAGAGTCAACACAGCTTTCGTAAAGGGAAATCATGCCTCACCAATCTATTAGAATTCTTTGAGGCGGTCAAACAAACATATGGACAAGGGTGATCCAGTGGATATAGTGTACTTGGACTGTCAGAAAACCTTTGACAAGGTCCTTCACCAACAGCTCTTAAGGAAAATAAGCAGTCATGGGATAAGAGGGAAGGTTTCTCATGGATCAGTAACAGGTTAAAAGACAGGAAACAAAGGGTAGGAATAAATGGTCAGTTTTCAGAATGGAGAGAGGCACATAGCAGTATCCACCAGGGATCTATCCTGGGATCAGTACTGTTCAACATAGTCATAAATAATGTGGAAAAAAGGGTAAACAGTGAGGTGACAAAGTTTGCAGATATAAAATTACTCAAGATAGTAAGTCCAAACCTGACTGCGAAGAGTTAGAAAGGGATCTCACAGAACTGGGTGACTGAGCAACAAAATGACAGATGAAATTCAATGTTGATAAATGCAAAGTAATGCATACTGCAAAACATAATCCCAACTATACATACAAAATGATGAGGACTAAATTAGCTGTTACTACTCAAGAAAGAGAGCTTGGAGTCATTGTGGATAGTTCTCTGAAAACATCTGCTCGATATGCAGCAGCAGTCAAAGGCTAACACAATGTTAGGAACCATTAGGAAACGGAAGACATAAAATAACATAATGCCACTGTATAAATCCATGGTACACCCACACCTTTAATACCATATGCCGTTCTGGTTGCCCCATCTCAAAAAAGATATTAGAAATGGAAAAGGTACAGAAAAGGGCAACAAAAATGATTAAGGGTATGGAACAGCTTCCATACAAGGAGCAATTAAAAAGACTGGGACTGTTCAGCTTGCAAAAGAGAAGACTAAGTGGAAAATATGATAGAAAAGTATAAAATCATGAATAGCATGGAGAAAGTGAATAAGGAAGTGTTATTTACCCTTTCACATAACACAAGAACCAGAGGCCACCCAATGCAATTAATAGTTAGCAGCTTTAAAACAAACATAAGGAAGTACTTTTTCACACAATGCACAGTCACCCTGTGGAACTTATTGCCAGGGGATATTCAGAAGGCCAAAAGTATAAACCAAGATGGTCAGGGATGCAACTCCATGCTCTGGGTGTCCCTAAGCCTCTGACTGCCAGATGCTGGGAGTTGGGACTGGATGACAGGGGATGGATCACATGATAATTGCTGTGTACTGTTAATTCCCTTTGAAGTATCTGGTATTGGACAGTGTCAGAGACAGGATAGTGGGCTAGCGGGACCATTTATCTGACCCGGTGTGACAGAATGCATCCCTGTATTCACACCCTACACACTAGTGTAATAATCTTTGTACAAAATATGCCCTGTACGGTATTATTTGAAAACTAATAACTTGCTGGTAAATAATATCATGGTGAAATGTATGTAGCAACATTATATGTAAAGTTATGAACATAAGCTGAAATCATGACTGAAACATGTTTACCAGACAAGTCTTGGGAATGGGTAAGCCTATTTCTCAAAGACAAAGGACAAGTTGACTCCCCAGCCAGGTGTCATCAAAGCTGATGGGCCATCACCTATCAAGTGACTATTCTTTGGCAAGGAAGGGGGACAGGAACAAACAGACCTGCATCTCAGCAAGCAATTTAGCAAACTTCTCCCCCACCAGATTCCATGTCTCCTTGCTCTCAGCTGGAAAGTACTTTATCTAGGGTCACTCTAAAGGAAATGCATTCCAAAGGGTGACAACTATAAAAGTGAGGGGAAAAAACACCCCAAGTTCTCTCTTCCTATCCATCTCTCTTTTCACCTGAGAAGACAATAGAAACAGCCATTGGACTTGGGAAGCAGAGCCTGGCCTGCGAGTTTCTTCAGCAATGTACTAACAACATGGTAAGGGACTTCGCCTTGAGACAAGTCTAGTTTGCTAAATTTATAAAGTGTTTTATCTTTATTTTTCCTGTAGCCTGTGGCAGGGCAGAGGTATAAACCCCTTGGATGCCCTGCTAAAGGTGTGGCTCCTCCCCCCTGCTTCCCGGCAGAGCGGCCAGGGGTGGGGGCCCAGACACTCCGCAAGGAGCTCAGCTGCAGGCCCTAACGAGGGCAGGCTCAGGAGAATCAGCTGAGTCAAGTGGAACCAGCTGGGCTGGTGACTGGGAGGAGATATAAGCCCAGGGAAAGGCTCAGTGAGGGGTCTAGCCCGGGAGAAGACAGGGGGATTGCAGCTCTGTCTCTACAGGCTGCAGGAAGCCTCAAGGGTGAGAAGACCCAGGGAAGGGTCAGTGTGGGGATTGGTGTTGGGCAAATTGGGATTGCACTAAGCACAGTAATAAAGAGACACGGGTGAAACACCTGAAAGAGGCTTTGGGACCCTTTTCTTTGACCAGCCTAAGCACAGAGCACAGGGATGAGAGGGAGGGAACCTGTGCAGACCCTGTGACAGTGGGGGCTTGTCCAGGATCTCTCCTAGCCACCGCTACTTGTGGCTGCTAGCATGGAGGAAACCCTAAAGTGGATGGTCAATAAAGTGCAAGAGATGCAGCAGTCGCCCCAGACAGAAAGGCAAGCCCTGATGACGTGGCAAGGAGATCAACAGCGGGCTCTCCAGGAGTTCATAAGGGAGCAATCAGCGGCCCAGCAACAGATCCTTCAATGCGTAGTGAGTCTGGCATCCAGGGATGGAACCAGGACACCAGGTTGGGGGCTCTGTAAGATGGGCCCCATGGACAACCCAGACGCCTTTCTGGGGACATTCGAATGAGTGGCTACAGTGGCTGGACGGGAGAGTTCGACGTGAGCCCTGTGACTGGCCCTGTACCTGGGAGGGGAAGCCCAAGCGGCGTTTATGGCTTTGAGCGAGACCCAAGCCAGGGACCAAGAGGCGGTAAAGGCCGCTATCCTAGATCGGGTTGGACTCTCAACAGAGAGGTACCGTCAGCGGTTTCGGACTACCCATTGGACAGAGGGCTTGAGGCCCAGGGCATTCACCCAGAAGCTGATGGACTGGGCCACCAGGTGGCTGAGGCCCGCCACCCAGACAGTGGAGGAGATCATGGACCAAGTCATCCTAGAGCAATTCCTCCGGGGATCCCAGACCCGGTGAGCATTTGGGTTCGAAGACATCAGCCGGCCCACATGGCCGATGCGGTCTGGCTGACGGAAGAGTACATAGAGGCAGAGGGGCCCAGGTGGGTGGTGAAGCCTGGTAAGGGAGCAGGACCTGTAAGGAGCCCATTGGCCTCTACATCCAAGAGGGGGTCAGACCCGGGGCCCACCCGCAGCCGCGAATTGACCTGTTGGCAGTGCGGGCGCCCGGACCATAAAAAGCAGGACTGTCCGCAAATGGAGTGTGGACTAGCTGACTTTTATGGGTGAACTGGGGGGCGGAAGGGATCAGAAAAACAGCCCCTGACCACCATACCAATGGTGCTGGGGAGGAAGACCCGGTGGGGGTGGACTCCGCCTCCACCCACTCACTGGTTCGGAAGGGTCTAGCGAAAGAACGCTGAATGATTCCAGGGGCAAAGGTGGCCCTTCATTGTGTCCATGGCGACACCTGGAGCTACCGGATGGCCCGGGTACCTATAGAGGTCCAGGGACGCTTCTGGTGGCAGTGGGTAGGGATAGTAGAGAACTTACCCTACCCGGTCCTGCTGGGAAGCGCTTGGAGACCCCCTACTGGCGAGGCACAAAGTCGGGAGGGGGATCCTGGGGAAGGGGGCATGGAGAACCCAATTAAGGAAGTGAAAGGAGGGGAGGGAACAGTTGAACCCCCTAAGATAGCAAGAACCCCCCTCACGATGCCGTGGGAAAGTGGGGGGAATGAAGTAGAAACTCCTAGACAACAAGTAGACAGACTCAGGGAATGTTGGTTATGCGGCAACAAAGGAACCTCCAGGCAGGCGTGCCAAGAGTGTGGCTCTTGGGAGCCCGATGAAGGCAAGGGCTGGGAGGCCATAGAGCTGAACCCAGACTTGGGGTACCTAGGCACCCCGCCAGGTCAGAGGGATGGCCCAGAGAGGTGAGAGGGTAACCAGCCACGGCCAGAGTAGGGGTGTGCACTCTGTCGGGCAAACGGCCATATGGGGCGGGGAGGGTGGGAAACCCCAGGGGCAACCTGCTGCAACCCACAGCAGGGGATAAGGAACTCCTGCCAAAGAGCCGATATGTCCGGCCGAGAAGGGGTAGGGGCTGGTGGAGCCTGGCGGCTCATTGAAGGGGGGAGATGTGTGGCAGGGCAGAGGTATAAATCCCTTGGATGCTCTGCTAAAGGTTTGGCTCCTCCCCCACCCCCCACCCCGCTTCCCGGCAGAGCGGCCAGGGGTGGGGGCCCAGACACTCCGCAAGGAGCTCAGCTGCAGGCCCTAACGAGGGCAGGCTCAGGAATCAGCTGAGTCAAGTGGAACCAGCTGGGCTGGTAACTGGGAGGAGATATAAGCCCAGGGAAAGGCTCAGTGAGGTTTCTAGCCAGGGGAGAAGACCGGGGGACTGTAGCTCTGTCTCTACCGGCTACAGGAGGCCTCAAGGGTGAGAAGACCCAGCGAAGGGTCAGTGTGGGGATTGGTGTTGGGCGAATTGGGATTGCACTAAGCACTGTAAATAAAGAGACACGGGTGAAACACCTGAAAGAGGCGCTGGGACCCTTTTCTTTGACCAGCCTAAGCACAGAGCACAGGGACGAGAGGGAGGGAACCTGTGCAGACCCTGTGACACAGCCATTTCTGACTTTAATGCCTCACTAGTTGTACTCACTTCAAATCTCTTTGTAAGTAAATAAACTTGTTTTATGATTTAATTGCAACTAATCTAGTGTTGTAGATTCTTTGGGTAATGCCATTTAAGGTAGCAGGCTGTTGTATGTTGATCCCCTTAGAGGGGCAACAGACCTAATATATCTGGACTGTCCAAGAAAGGGCTGGACAGTGCAGACCACACTTTTTTGGGGGGTGGGAGTGGGGATGGGATTCAGGACTGGGAATGTGTTGGGGTCACCCTGAAAATAGTAACCAAGGGTGGTGGGAGACAGAGTGTGGCTGGTGTTTGCTGGACCTGTGGCTATACACAGACACTCAGGGTGTGACCTGCATGCTCTTTAGGTGTTTGTTAGGCAACCAGGTTGGGACCTATAGCAGCAATGCATCGTGAGGCACCCCAGGTTGCATGGCAAGTGGTGTCAGTCCCTCACTGGTCTGGACTGGACCCAGAATGTAATTTCTAGTCTGGCCATTCGCATGTTCTGTATTGTTTTTTCCAGTGCTGCTGATGAACATGAAGTTTCCGGCTAATGAGGAAATCCAAAAACTTTTAATCATTAGAATCATACAATCATAGAATATCAGGGTTGGAAGGGACCTCAGGAGGTCATCTAGTCCAACCCCCTGCTCAAAGCAGGACCAATCCCCAACTAAATCATCCCAGCCAGGGCTTTGTCAAGCCTGACCTTAAAAACCTCTAAAGAAGGAGATTCCACCACTCCCTAGGTAACCCATGCTTCACCACCCTCCTAGTAAAAACGTTTTTCCCTAATATCCAACCTAAACCTCCCCCACTGCAACTTGAGACCATTACTCCTTGTTCTGTCATCAGATACCACTGAGAACAGTCTAGATCCATCCTCTTTGTAACCCCCTTTCAGGTAGTTGAAAACAGCTATGAAATCCCCCCTCATTCTTCTCTTCTGCAGACTAAACAATCCCAGTTCCCTCATTCTCTCTTCATAAGTCATGAGCTCCAGCCCCCTAATCATTTTTGTTGCCCTCCACTGGACTCTTTCCAATTTTTCCACATCCTTCTTGTAGTGTGGGGCCCAAAACTGGACACAGTACTACAGATGAGGCCTCACCAATGTCGAATAGAGGGGAATGATCACGTCCCTCGATCTGCTGGCAATGCCCCTACTTACACAGCCCAAAATGCCATTAGCCTTCTTGGCAACAAGGGCACACTGTTGACTCATATCCAGCTTCTCGTCCACTGTAACCCCTAGGTCCTTTTCTGCAGAACTGCTTCCTAGCCATTCGGTCCCTAGTCTGTAACAGTGCATGGGATTCTTCCGTCCTAAGTGCAGGACTCTGCACTTGTCCTTGTTGAACCTCATCAGGTTTCTTTTGGCCCAATCCTCTAATTTGTCTAGGTCCCTCTGTATCCTATCCCTACCCTCCAGCGTATTTACCACTCCTCCCAGTTTAGTGTCATCTGCAAACTTGCTGAGAGTGCAGTCCACGCCATCCTCCAGATCATTAATGAAGATATTAAACAAAACTGGCCCCAGGACCGACCCTTGGGGCACTCCACTTGAAACCGGCTGCCAAGTAGACATGGAACTGTTGATCACTACCCGTTGAGCCCGATGATCTAGCCAGCTTTCTATCCACCTTATAGTCCATTCATCCAGCCCATACTTCTTTAACTTGCTGGCAAGAATACTGTGGGAGACTGTATCAAAAGCTTTGCTAAAGTCAAGGAATAACACATCCACTGCTTTCCCCTCATCCACAGAGCCAGTTATCTCCTCATAGAAGGCAATTAGGTTAGTCAGGCATGACTTGCCCTTGGTGAATCCATGCTGACTGTTCCTGATCACTTTCCTGTCCTCTAAGTGCTTCAGAATTGATTCCTTGAGGACCTGCTCCATGATTTTTCCAGGGACTGGGGTGAGGCTGACTGGCCTGTAGTTCCCCAGATCCTCCTTCTTCCCTTTTTTAAAGATGGGCACTACATTAGCCTTTTTCCAGTCATCCGGGACCTCCCTCGATCGCCATGAGTTTTCAAAGATAATGGCCAATGGCTCTGCAATCATATCCACCAACACCTTTAGCACCCTCGGATGCAGCGCATCTGGCCCCATGGACTTGTGCTCATCCAGTTTTTCTAAATAGTCCTGAACCACCTCTTTCTCCACAGAGGACTGGTCACTTTCTCCCCATACTGTGCTGCCCAGTCCAGCAGTCTGGGAGCTGACCTTGTTTGTGAAGACGGAGGCAAAAAAAGCATTGAGTACATTAGCTTTTTCCACATCCTCTGTCACTAGGTTGCCTCCCTCATTCAGTAAGGGGCCCACACTTTCCTTGACTTTCTTCTTGATGCTAACATACCTGAAGAAACCCTTCTTGTTACTCTTAACATCTCTTGCTAGCTGCAACTCCAAGTGTGATTTGGCCTTCCTGATTTCACTCCTGCATGCCTGAGCAATATTTTTATACTCCTCCTTGGTCATTTTTCCAATCTTCCACTTCTTGTAAGCTTCTCTTTTGTGTTTAAGATCAGCAAGGATTTCACTGTTAAGCCAAGCTGGTCGCCTGCCATATTTACTGTTCTTTCTACATATCAGGATGTTTTTTTCCTGCAACCTCAATAAGGATTCTTTAAAATACAGTCAGCTCTCCTGGACTCCTTTCCCCCTCATGTTATTCTCCCAGGGGATCCTGCCCATCAGTTCCCTGAGGGAGTCAAAGTCTGCTTTTCTGAAGTCCAGGGTCCGTATTCTGCTGCTCTCCTTTCTTCCTTGTGTCAGGATCCTGAACTCGACCATCTCATGGTCACTGCCTCCCAGGTTCCCATCCACTTTTGCTTCCCCTACTAATTCTTCCCAGTTTGTGAGCAGCAGGTCTAGAAGAGCTCTGCCCCTAGTTGGTTCCTCCAGCACTTGCACCAGGAAATTGTCCCCTACACTTTCCAAAAACTTCCTGGATTGTCTGTGCACCGCTGTATTGCTCTCCCAGCAGATATCAGGGTGATTAAAGCCTCCCATGAGAACCAGGGCCTGCGATCTAGTAACTTCTGCTAGTTGCCGGAAGAAAGCCTCATCCACCTCATCCCTCTGGTCTGGTGGTCTATAGCAGACTCCCACCACGACATCACCCAGCTGGCCTATGTCTCCCATGATGCATGTGGTAATGGGACTCCCATGATGCATTATGGTGGTTCAACAAAAGGGGAGTCTGTGGTGTATCATGGGAGACGTCGACCAGCTAGGGAGACTGGCCCATAGAGGAGAATGGGGGCATGAGGCATCGGAATTACAGCTCCCGTGAGGCACCAGGATGGCATTTCAGTATCAACATTTTCAGTTTCTGATTTTTGCTAAAAAATCACATTTTTTTCATGGAACATTTAGATTGATCAATTTTTAAAATAAAAAATGGACCTTTGCTGCACAAATTTGCCTTTAGATTAAAAAAATAAGTTTCAGTCAAATCAAACAAAAAAACCCATAATTTTTGGATGGAAAGTTTCCCACCACGTCAAGTTATCCCTTTGCAGCCATAGGGACAAGAAACTTAAAATTCTGTAGACACTGATGGGGCCACCAGTGTAGTGCTGGAAAAGTGTCAGACTGCCTGCTGTGCCTCATGTCAAGTCTTGATTTTCAGGTGGGTGTAGTCTCCAGTTTAATCCAGTCTCTGTATTCCAAAATTCAACAGAATCATTGCATGTCTGTTGCTGAGAAATTGCACATTTACAGTACTGAATGCTCTTGATGTGCTACACAATGATAATACAAGCTAGAAATAGAAGTGAATTTCACTTCCACCAAGCAGGTGGATTACCGAATCCAAGGGAATAAACAAAAACAAAAAAAGATAGGAAATGCACAGCATGAGAGACAGTCAAAAGCAGGGACAGGGAATCTTGCTGTAACCCTTCTGCCAGGTGGATCCAGCAGCAACAAGGGCCGGGTTCAGTATCTAGGGGTTCCTTTTCAACAATACAACACAAAACCAGCTCAAGCCCTCACCCAGTGACTTGGGACAATTACACACCACCCCCTGGGCGCCTCTAAGAGGCAATACTTCCCCTCTCGCAAGCACAGAGTCTGAGTCTAGCAAAAACTTGTAATAAAAGTAGGGAAATAACTCAGCATTAATTTGGGAAAACACTGCAGCTAGGGTTCATAAACATAAACCATGAGCAAAAGACCCAGCCCCAAGTAAGTTGGGCAGTGTCCTTTTCCCCTCAGGTTCTTAAGTTCAGCAACCCAAAAGTCCCTTTAACATGCCCATCCCTTCTGTGCTCCCCACTCAGTTGCTGTTCTTGACCAGTGCAGCCCTAGAGTTCAGAGGTTCATCCTCAGAGTTCACCTCCCATCCTGTGTGGAAGGAGGCACCTTACACGCTTCACTGCTCGGGCACTCACTCATCGTCTCAATGGCCGATTGCCACGCCTCTCTGTGGAGCTCTGCTTTGTCCCTCTCCACTAGCCACACTGCTGGCCATGCCTCTCCACCAGACACCCTTCTGGCCACTTGCCAAGATGTCTTCAGGGTCCCCTACTTAACACAGCTGTCAGTAATTCTAGCTGTTGTGGGGGAACCTCGCTGCTGGTGCAGACTGGGCAGTCTCTTGCAATAGGGATATTGTTCCAAAGTAGGTCTAATACTTAGATCTAGGTAACAGTGATTTCAGCTCTGGAGCATATAATAAGACTCTCAATTGAGTGTAAATTAGCTATTTTATTATACTGTGGAGAGAAAGGGTCAAATGGTGTCTAAGACCCTTAAACAGCACCCACACCACCAGGTACACATACCTGTCCCCACCCTCTCTCCACTCATTGGGCTTTGGAACCCATGTCCCCTGCCTAGCGAGTGCTGTTCAGTTGAGGGTGAGTCCCTCCATTGGGGTATGCCAGATAGTTTTCTGCCCTCGGTTCACACAACAAGGATAACAACCCTGTATTACTCCCGCCCCAATAACAAGGAGACTGGGGATCCAACACCAGCCACAAGTGATCATTTGGGCAATCAATCCCATCAAGCTGAGCACCTAGGCCGGGTGGGTGTGTCCATGAAAATGAGATCAGCTCCTGAAGTCTTTTTCTACGGCTCACCACTAGATGTCAGGGGAGAGCTCATTCAGACTCTGTTTACATTACTATGAATCGAGTTTAAATAAAGAGACAAGTGTCTTGGTAATTCCTTTACACAAAGATTTACTTGTGACAGAATTAGAAAACAAATTTGGCTTCTCCCACAAGAGAAACACAAAAGAACAAAAGCCTAACCTAAAATGATTTTCCCTCTTCCTGTAAAGATGAGATTCCAAAACAAAAAAAGACAATGCAATGCGGTTAACAGCAAATGCAAGTGGGGAACAGGGCAGGCCAGCCTTCTACAAGCAGAAACCGTGCATGCAAATTGAAGATGCTTTTATGTTGTGTGACTAATGGGATGCCCTCTTAGCACTCAGAGATACCCTTCTGAGATCCTTGCACCTGGTCCTCAGCAAATGTAAACTGGGGTAACTCCAAATCTAGCCTCATCATTTAGAGGTGCTACTCACCCCAAACCCATTGTTTAATTTTCTAGGTCGTGCTGAGAGTTCTAGGGGCAGGTTCTGGTCATTGGTCCTAGAGCTAAGTAGGCTTGGAACCCACAGCTGGGGACAGGTATTCCAAAGATCTCAGTGCCCAACCAGCTGAGCTCTTCTGAAAATCTGGCCTCTAGGCTTAGAGCCAGATTCTGCTTCCAGAGAAACTATGGACCATGCTCTAATTTTGTTCAGACAGGAGCAGGACTGGTGCAATAATCAACAGCAGTAAATGTTTAGAGAGAAGAGTCACCACACATTGGAGTAAGACCCAGATCTGAGTCAGGTTGAAATGCCAGTTAGATTATAAGATGAATGCTAACTAATTGTGTCATTAGGGATGTTAGCCTTGCAAAAACCCCAGGGCCCAATTTCCCAGTGTAACTCCACTGAAATCAATGGTGATGTGTCAGCCACACATTGGAGTAATGTGGGCCTAAGAAACACTCATTGCCCAGCCCTGGTTATGGCAGTCAGGGCACTGTGTGCATCCCTTCCCATATGGGCAGGACAGCAGTGTGTGGTACCCTTAATATCTGCCTCATCCGCTGTGGTTTCCCTATCTGAGTGAAAACAGCTCTGCACTGCTCTGTCCCTCCTGCCATACAGAGTCCTCAGCTGAGCTGGGTTGTTGGGCCCTGTTGTTGGGCCCAACTCCTGAGGAACAGGGGTTAAAAGCAGCCCTGGGGAGGGCTGTGGCTGGGAGAAAGCAGCTACTAGGCTCATTGGGGAAGCAACTGCAGCTGGGACATGTCCCAGTCAGGCCACAGCTGGCCCTATAAAAGGCCAGTGAGCCAGGAGCTGGCAGAGACTCTCTCTAGCTTTGAGAGGGAGGGACCTGACTGCAGGGAGCTGAGAGAAGGTACCTGGAGTGGAGTAGGGCTGGGGGAAGGCCAAGGGAGCTGGGGAGCTCTGGCCTGGAAACCCCCCAGGCTGCGGTCTAATGGAAGGCCAATTAGGTACTGGGGTTGCAGGGGGCAGCCTACAGGTAGGCAGAGGCAGCAGGTCCAACCCCCCCCTTGCCTATGATGAGTGGCTTTTACACTGCAGTCTGCCCCAGTGAGCGGGGGCTAGATGGTGACTGGCAGTAGCCCACGACTGAGGCAAGGTGGGGATAGAGGGTTGGGGGTTCCCCTGGGTGGGGAGACCTTGAGACTGCGGGGGTATTGCCAGGGGACAGCACCCCAAAGACAAGGGGCACTGGGTCCTGGGAGGGATACGGGGGCCCGCGGCAGCGGGACACCAGCCTGCAGAGGGCACTTCAGAGGCTGGAAACACTAATTCCCTGAGATGACCAGCAGGAGGTGAGTCCCACACCGTGACATGTGGTGTAGAATGCGGGCATCTGCAGTCTGCCCCTGATACACGGGACCAAGGCAAGGACTGTGGGACAGTTGTCCAGATCCGAGTGAAGGAACTGAAGGTGGAGACGCAGGACAGAATGAGGGACTACTACTGGAGAGCCTCTGTGGCCCATCTCGCCGAGCAGCAAGCAAGGCTGCTACAGCTGTTGCGGGGGAGGGCACATAGCTCTTATCGGGGGTCAGGCACCTTGGGCTGGAAGCCCGTGCTGGGGCATAAAGACTGTTTCACCTGCGGGCAAACGGGGCATTATAAGAGGGAGTGCCCCTATCGGGACGGAGCAAAGAGGCTCCGCCTGGGACATTGTGGAGAGACTCGAGTGCCCCCTGTGAAGCTAACAGGGGGGCTTCAAACTTGTTGGGCCTGTGGGGAGCCGGGGCACAAGAAGAGGGAGTGCCCTCATGGGACTCACAGGGCCAGGCTTAGCCCAGAGGTGGTCAAAGGAAGGCACTGGCTGTGCTTCCTGTACCACAAGGCCAGCCAAGTAAAAGGGCCTTGCCCCCAGAGAAGGAGGGGGAGGCCAGAGGATGGGGCTCGGTTGGAGACTGCCCCAAAGGAGGGGGTGGTAAAGACCAGGGCCCTAGAAAGGGGATTGTCTGGGGCAGAAAAGCCCCAGATAAAAAGGAACCCACGCAGGAGCGGGACGACCTACGGTGGGGACCCAGACGGACAGGGGAACCCATGCAGGGGTGGCTCCAGGCACCAGCACAGCAAGCGCGTGCCTGGGGCGGCAAGCCGCGGGGAGCGGCCTGCCAGTCACTGTGAGGACGGCAGTCAGGCTGCCTTCGGCGGCATGACTGCGGGAGGTCCGCTGGTCCCGCGGCTTCGGAGGCAATTCGGCGGAGGGGACGCCGATGGCGCAGCACCAGCGGACCTCCTGCAGGCATGCTGCTGAATCCGCGTGACCGGCAGACCACCCGCAGGCACGCCGCTGAAAGCCGCCTGCCTGCCGTGCTTGGGGAGGCAAAAAACGTAGACCCGCCCCTGAACCCATGCAGGAACAGGACTGGCTACTGTGGGGACCCAGACTGCAGAAGAGGGAAGCAGGTTGCTCCTCTTAATAGAAAACCTGAGGCAGGAGAGGGACATCCTGAGGGCCCAGCTAAGAGGGAAGCTGGGGAGATAGGGGACCCCTCCCCCCAAGTGTGGGCTTAAGGGGGAGGGTGTATAGTGGGGCGGCTGACCCACTCTTGCGGAACGGGTTGAAAGCAGCCCTGGGGAGGGCTGTGGCTGAGAGAAAGCAGCTACTAGGCTCATTGGGGAAGCCGCAGCTGGATCATGCCCCAGTCAGGCCACAGCTGGCCCTATAAAAGGCCAGTGAGCCAGGAGCTGGCAGAGACTCTCTCTAGCTTTGAGAGGGAGGGACCTGGCTGCAGGGAGCTGAGAGAAGATACCTGGAGTGGAGCAGGGCTGGGGGAAGGCCAAGGGAGCTGGGGAGCTCTGGCCTGGAAACCCCCCAGGCTGAGGTCTAGTGGAAGGCCAATTAGGTACTGGGTTTGCAGGGGGCAGCCTACGGGTAGGCAGAGGCAGCAGGTCCAACCCCGCCTTGCCTATAATGAGTGGCTTTTACACTGCAGTCTGCCCCAGTGAGTGGGGGCTAGATGGTGACTGGCAGTAGCCCACGACTGAGGCAAGGTGGGGATAGAGGGTTGGGGGTTCCCCTGGGTGGGGAGACCCTGAGACTGTGTAGGTATTGCCAGGGGACAGCACCCCAAAGGCAACGGGCCCGGGTCCTGGGAAGGACACGGGGGCCAGCGGCAGCGGGACACCGGCCTGCAGAAGGCGCTCCGGAGGCTGGAAACGCTAATTCCTTGAGACGACCAGCAGGAGGTGCCGCAGGGGTGAGTCCTGCACCGTGACAGGCCCCCAGAGCAGGGGTCCTGGGAGTAAACACAACATTGAAAGGACTAGACAAGACTCCCTCACAAAGCAATTGTCTAAGGCTCTCTGCAGACACAGGCAGATGCTGCTGTGTTGCTTACACTACACTCACGTTTCCAGGCTTTTCATCACAACCACGAGGGCTACACATGGACATTTTCTTTCAGTGAAAGCTGCAAGCCTCACATAATCACAAGCCTCAACATGCTGAGCCTGTAGGCACAGGCCTACAGTGCCTATGCCTTAATCTAGCCTGGGCTTCCCTCACCTCTACTGGTTCCCCTGAGTCCCAACGAGGAACCCCCTGTTATTCCAAGCTTGGATTTGCCTGAGTCCTGCCCTCCATCCAAGCTGGTGATGCTGCTCAATACCAAACTGCAAAACACTGCTAATCCCAGCCCCTGCCCTCCCCCAGCTATGCATATACTCTTCTTTCCCAACCCAGAGCCCCCCTACTAGTCCAGCACTACACAGCTCTGCTGATGTCCCTCTACCAGTCCCCTTGTATTCTAGCCTAGGAGTCCCCTCCAACTTGCAGACCCTCTTGCTATTCCATTCCTAGGCTCCGTCCCCATCCACCCACGGCTATATCAAGGGCCCCTACATCCCAATACGCAGCGCTTTCTACTATTCCAGCCTTTGGCTTCCCGCCAGAAACACAGCTCTGCAGATGCCCCTCAATCCCAGCCTCCTGCTGATGTCATACATGCTGTATTGCTCAGACTTGTGCAGTTATTTAAAGCTGTGCAAAGTAAGCATAAATGGGTTGAAAACATTAGCAAAATTGTATATCTCCTTTGCACAGGGTAAATGACTGCAGCAGTTGCAATGCAGTGGAAAATCAAGTTCTGTCCATATTTATGATACACCTTTAACAAGCTAAATAGTATATAAAAGCACCTGCATAGACTAGTCTCGTCTGACTCATGAGTTGAGGGGTATTTCAGAGAAAAATCAAATACATTTATAGTGAGAGCAACAAAAAAATCCACAAAATTAGCAGGTTGAAATGTGGCTTTCTGAATGTATGTGAAAATGCACACATTGTTCAAAATTATCCACAAAAACAAAATTGTTCATTTGCAAACAAAAGAGAAAAAGTTTTGATTCCATTTGACTAAAATAATATCAGTGATTGTGGTCTTCCCTTTTGTATAATGCCTGACCCTGATGTCCTTTATGTATAAGGCAGGGCATTTCTTCCTTTTTACTGCTTGGAATCACTAGAGGCCTGATCCAAAACCTCTTGAAATCAATGGGAATATTTTATCAGTCCCTAGGTTTTCCTTCTTTAAGAAGGACCTCACCAGCAACTCACTCCAAACAAAGCTGGAATAAGAAATTAGGAAGGAGTGCTTCTATATCATGATGCCAACTTTTCCCAACCTAGTGCTAAAAATTTCCCAAATCTGGTGAAAAATTCCCAGATAAAGTTTTTTATAGTGCTACTATATCCTGGGAAATTTCCCAAAACCTGGGAATTTGCGAGTAAAATGTTTCAACTTGGGAAACTGGGAATTTTCATTCAAAACATTTTACTCAAAAATTCCCAGATTTTGGGAAATTTCCCAGGATATAGAAGCACCGTCTTTAATGGTCATCCCTCAACTATCCTCTCTTTGGGAAGATGAAGGAGATCAGGCTGTCCATGGACATAAACTCAAGTACCTCCTGCCCTGATCAGACCACTTCCTCCCTCTATTGCCCAACCAGAGAAGCCTCCCTCTATGAAAAGCCATGGGCCATGCCAATTCCACACCATTGCTCATGGAAAACTCCATTCACACAAGAGACCAAGAAATGGAAAAATTGCTGAAGCACTTACCACTCCCTGATTGCTGCTATAGACATCCTGGTTTAACCATAGCCTGACACAGAGAGAGACTGGGATGCAAAGGATTCCTTAATATCACAAGGTGCTGTAAATCAGCCTAGTTCCAGTGGAGTCAATGGACCAGATCCCCAGCTGTGTGTCAATCATTGTACCTCCACTGAAGTCAAAATTTTGTTTTAGAGTATTTGTGCATGGATTTTGTTTTTCCTGTTGACAGTTTCCTGTGTAGGGCTGGCTCTATCGGTAATACCCTTATAGTCTACATAAGTGCCTGGGAAAGCGAACAGGTAATCAAACAGCACCAACATCTGCCTTTCAAAATCGAATACAGTGCACCCAAAAACCACAAAAGCTGAAAAATAAAGGAAAAGAAAAATCCTATCACATTTATGCAGCTGGAGTATCTCACCCAGCAAGCTACACTCCCATAATATTTGGGCAGCACAGTGTCATAAATCTTAGCACTATTAATCCTCAGCCTCATTCATTTCTGCTCAGCTATATAAAAGCAGTAACCTTGTCACTATAGGCAGGGAGATAGGGCTTTTAATTGCATATAGATTTCAGGAGAGTTCTTATCTCACAGTCCAATTTGGAGCTCCAGATATGGGGTTTTGCTTCCCTTGGTCAAAGTCAATACAAATTCACAGCACTCTATAAAGTCAGAAATGTCTCAGGAGCCCAAGGCCCTTCAGAAAGAACCTATAGCAAGCTCTGTTTGTAGGTAATACAGGCAACCTTTTAGTGTGTCTTTCATTAGATGAGCCTAAAACAGTTGCACAAAGAGCTGTACACTAGCTGACCAAATTGTATGAAAACAAAACCATTCAGTGGCTCCCAGGGGCCCCAACTGAAGGTAGGTGAGAGATAGTCCCTGCTCCAAAGAGCTTACAATCTAAAGGGACAAAACAGATACAAGGAGGATTATTATTATCTCCCTTTTACACATGGGGAACTGAAACCAAGAGAGATTAAGTGATTTGCTCAACATCAGACAGGAAATCAGTAGCAGAGCCCAGGTCTCCTGAGTCACAAGCCTAGCCAGCCTCCATAACAGGCTCACCTGGACTTTGTCTGTATATTCTGACTGCACCTCCATTTCTGTTCACTACTTCCCTGTCTTTTGTTTTTTGGTCTCCCCATGTTCTCTCTTCTTGACTCTGAGTCCCTTGGCAAACACTTTGCCCAGTCTAACCCCTTTGGTGACCTACATTCACCCTCCCACAGGTGTGGTGTTGGGTTTCATGTCCTTTGCAAGCAGCCCACCCAGGCATCAATTCTGAAGCACTTAGAGCAGAGGAAAGTGATCAGGAACAGTCAGCATGGATTCACCAAGGGCAAGGCATGCCTGACTAACCTAATTGCCTTCTATGACAAGATAACTGGCTCTGTGGATGAGGGGAAAGTAGTGGACGGGTTATTCCTTGACTTTAGCAAAGCTTTTGTTACAGTCTCCCACAGTATTCTTGCCGGCAATTTAAAGAAGTATGGGCTGAATGAATGGACTATAAGTGGATAGAAAGCTGGCTAGATCGTCGGGCTCAATGGGTAGTGATCAATGGTTCCATGTCTAGTTGGCAGCCAGTATCAAGCAGAGTGCCCCAAGGGTCAGTCCTGGGGCCGGTTTTGTTCAATATCTTCATTAATGATCTGGAGGATGGTGTGGACTGCACCCTCAGAAGGTTTTCAGATGACACTAAACTGGGAGGAGTGATAGATACGCTGGAGGGTAGGGATAGGATACAGAGGGACCTAGACAAATTAGAGGATTGGGCCAAAAGAAATCTGATGAGGTTCAACAAGGACAAGTGCAGAGTCCTGCACTTAGGTCGGAAGAATCCCATGCACTGCTACAGACTAGGGACCGAATGGCTAGGCAACAGTTCTGCAGAGAAGGACCAAGGGGTTACAGTGGACGAGAAGCTGGATGTGAGTCGACACTGTGCCCTTGTTGCCAAGAAGGCTAACGGCATTTTGGGCTGTATAAATAGGGGCATTGCTAGCAGATTGAGGGACTTGATCATTCCCCTCTATTTGACATTGGTGAGGCCTCATCTGGAGTACTGTGTCCAGGTTTGGGCCCCACACTACAAGAAGGATGTGGAAAAATTGGAAAGAGTCCAGCAGAGGGCAACAAAAATGATTAGGGGGCTGGAGCTCATGACTTATGAGGAGAGGCTGAGGGAACTGGGATTGTTTAGTCTGCAGAAGAGAAGAATGAGGGAGGATTTGATAGCTGCTTTCAACTATCTGAAAGGGGGTTCCAAAGAGGATGGATCTAGACTGTTCTCAGTGGTACCTGATGACAGAACAAGGATTAATGGTCTCAAGTTGCAGTGTGGGAGGTTTAGGTTGGATATTAGGAAAAAACTTTTTCACTAGGAGGGTAGTGAAGCACTGGAATGGGCTACCTAGGGAGGTGGTGTAATCTCCTTCCTTAGAGGTTTTTAAGGTCAGGCTTGACAAAGCCCTGGCTGGGATGATTTAGTTGGGGTTGGTCCTGCTTTGAGCAGGGGGTTGGATTAGATGAACTTCCAAGTTCCCTTCTAACCCTGATATTCTATGATTCTATGATTCAGGCCCACTTGTGGCTATGCCCCTGGTGTGCAGGGCCTGATCCAATAGGTGTGCTGAGAGGTCACCTACCAGAATGGGTCCCATTCCAAATCTGGCCAGAGGAGGAGGTTGCAGTGCCCACCTCCTAACTTTCAGATGAGTGGCTAAAGCACTCACCTGGGATGTGAGTGACCCAGGTTCAAGTTCTCCCTCTTAGGCAGACAGGGAGAAAGGATTGAACGGGAGTCTCCTACTTCTCAGAGGAGAGAGACCCACTGAGGTAGGGGACATTCTGATTTGGGGGCTTCCTCCGGCTCTCCCGCTGAAGCTGCTCTACTGTGGATTAAAAAATTGAAAGAGCGTTTGGCCAGAGAGAGAGAGAATATGACTCTGTAGTCCAGTGGTTTGCACACCCACCTGGGAGACCCTGGGTCACTTGCTCCAACCACTCTTTCATTATTGAGCCACAGTGGAACAGATTCAGCATTAGAGAGTAAGGAAACCTGCTAGCAGAATATCCCTTAACTCAATGGTTAGCCCACTCTTCTGAGGGGTAGGGGACCTGTGATGGGTTGGGTCACAGAAACCCTCTTGAGAACTGCCAACTGATGTGCCAAGACTACTTCTGCCCCTGTTTTCTCTGCCGGCCTAGGAATCCAGCACCCTGTCTTGTTGAGCCTGACATGCCAGTCTGCTCCAACACAGACCCAGGGTCTGGACCACATGCCCCAGAGCTACAGACTTAACCTGAAAGCAACTTACAGAAGCGTTCCTGTCTTTAACACTCAGATGCCCAACTCCCAATGGGGTCTAAACCCCAAATAAATCTGTTTTACCCTGTATAAAGCTTTTACAGGATAAACTCATAAATTGTTCGCCCTCTATAACACTGATAGAGAGGTATGCACAGCTGTTCCCTCCCCCACTCAGGTATTAATACATACTCTGAGTTAATTAACAATTAAAAAGTGATTTTATTAAATACAGAAAGTAGGATTTAAGTGGTTCCAAGTAGTATCAGACAGAACAAAGTGAATTACCAAGTGAAATAAAATAAAACACGCAAATCTAAGCCTAATACAGTAATACAACTCAGTTCAGATAAAATCTCACCCTGAGAGATGTTTCAATAAGTTTCTTTCACAGACTGGACGTCTTCCTAGTCTGGGGACAGTCCTTTCCCCTGGTACAGCCCATGTTCCAGCTCAGGTGGTAACTAGGGGTTTCCTCATGATGGCTCTCCCTTTGTTCTGTTCCACCCATTTATATATCTTTTGCATAAGGCAGGAATCCTTTGTCCCTCTCTGGGTTCCCACTCCCTCCTTCGCAATGGAAAAGCACCAGGTTAAAGATGGATTCCAGCAGGGCCGGCTCCAGGCACCAGCCGACCAAGCATGTGCTTGGGGCGGCACCTGGTAAGGGGCGGCCAATCTTGGGGTTTTGGGGGGCCTCAGGGTTTTTGGGTTTTTTTTGGGTTCGGTCGGGTGGCACTGGGGGTGGGGTGGGTTGTTTTTGTTTCGGCGGCTGGGTGCGCGGGGGGTGCTGGGGGGGGATTCGGCAGCAGCGCTCCGCGGGGGGGGGTGTGTGGCGGGGCGGCGCTGGGGGGGGGGGGGGGGGGGGGGGGGGGGGGGTTCGGTGTAGTTTGGAATTGAATGTTTTCAGAAATTTTTATTCCATGAAAAATGTTGATGTTTTCATTTTTCCTCCTGTTTCAGGACAAAAACAAATAATTAATTGTTGGAATTTCCCTAGGAATGGAAATTCCACTTTTCACTCCTCTCTATTTCATCCTCTGTGACATATCTGTTTATGTTCTTGTTATTCAGATACTGTACTCATTTGAATCCTATTCAGAATTTTGCCTCAATAATATCAGGGTCAGTGAGCACTTCAAACTAACTGTGTTGTGTAAAAAATATTTACTACATTTCAGTGTGTTGCCTTGTAATTTAATTGGGTTACACTTTGTTCTTGTATGGTCAAAAATTTATTCTTGTGATTATTCCATGCCTCTATTCTATTCCTCATTATTTTATGTACCTCTGTCATGCCACCACTTATCTGACTGCTATCTAAACTAAACAGTTCCAGTCTTTTCAAGCTCTCTTCTGATGGAATCTAGCAGCAGAAGTGGGAGCATACCAGCAATTTTTGTCCCATTCAAAGCACAATGAAGTATTCAGAAGTATTTGTTTTTCTAATGATCCCTTTCCTTGAAGGGCTATTGAGTGCAAGTCAGGGGCAGAGCCTGAACTGGTTATGGCCCCAATCCTGCAAAGATGTTTAACTTTACTGCTGCAAGTCGACTAACTGAGTTCAATGGCCCTATTCACATGAGTTTGGTTAAAACTGTGCCTAAGGATTTGCAGGATCAGGACCTATGTTTTCTGTGATTCAGGGATTTTTCACAGTCAGCTGGTCATTGTTTTTTTCCCCAACTGTTTGATCTGGTGCGGTTTGGAGACTGGAGGCCTAATTCACCACTATGCTACTTCAGTTCTATGCTGGGGTAAATCCATTGGTTTGCAGTGCTGACTCAACCCTGTGGCGTTGTGATAAAGTGACTTCTGCCATCTTGACGGACACACTAGGGACTGAACCGGGAACCTCCACAGATAAAAACATGAGCTGTTGTAGGTAAAGCTAAAGAGTCAGCAATTGCTAGTTTGGGCTGTAATACACTCATATCCTTTGCAGATCGGCCACAGAGGAGCCCATAACATATACTCACCAGTGGGTTACAGTAGCATCTCTGTTGGATTTTCTATTAGTGTACCAGAATATATTTTTAACGGTTCATTAAAGGTAAATGAAGTCTGAGCTAGGTTGTTTCTCATATTCATATGATGATGAACCATGTCAGTAACAGTACAACTGACTGAAAGATCCACCCAATCTCTTGGAGATCACAGGTTGTGCTTTCCAGTTGTATGGGATTAGACTCTTTAGCTGCCCAACAGGAAATGACAAGCAAACCCAAAATACCTTTTGCACTTTCACATAATGAGCACGTGAACCAGACTCGTGGTGAAAACTAGCAGCCATCTGAACCTCCGTTATCAGAAGAAACCTTTTTTGTGCTTTGCCGTTGCAGGTTCTCTGTGTTTACACAGTAAAAGCAGCCATCTGCTAATATGTGACTTGTTTGCTTTTTAATAAGAGGCGCCCAGCATGGCTAGATTTCCTGGTAACAGGCAGCAATAGATCTTCTAAATGTCTTGCAAAAGTAATATGAGAGTTCTTTGAGTTTGTTGGGCAAAATGTAGTCATTGGATCTGATGCTCTGATTCACTTAACTCTTAAAAGTTAAAAGTAGATTCCTGATTTATCATTCCAGATCCATATGCAGCGTTCTGTATGGAGCACATATTGGAGAACATATTATTGGAGCTCAAAGCAACCCTCCTTATAAAACTGAATTTCCAATGTAACAACAGGCAGGAAAGAAACTTTGAAAACCCAACAACAAAATCCCTTCTAGTTCTTCTTTATACACCTAGAAGAGGCAAAAAACAAGACCCATTTTTCCCTCTTTTGCAGATCACACCCCTCAGAGCTTGACGAGTTCAAAGCTGGAATGAATCTAGTAATGCAGGGAAATTAATGGCTACTGTTTACTTAGCTTCAGGGAATGACAAAACAAAAGCCAAATAAATCAACTAACACTTTTCAAACTTAAAGTCACTTTCTTTAATATTCAAGTAACAAAAACATAATGGAGCACAATATTTCCAGCATGCAAAACACAGACACAAAAGCAAAGTATGTATCAGAGCTGTATGAAAATCTAGTCTTCAAAGTAACAAACACATTAGTAAAAAAAAAAAAAAAATAGCAAACATCTTAGTGCCATGTAACTAAATGGGCCTGTAAAAATAATGATCCCAAACCTCCAGTGGTGTAAATCAGCGTATCTCCATTGAATACAATATTGCTATGCAGATTTATACCTTCTGTGGTTCTGGGTTTAAGGAAGTGAGCATTCTTTGTACTTAATTGGTGACATTCACGTACTCTCACCCCAACGCAGTACAATAAGGCTTTGTTTAGGGTTCTGCATTAGGATTAGGGGATGCAGTTCATCTCCGCTGAGCCTTGTGGCTTCACCACAGCCCCTGTGCTGCTGATGCCCTTCCACAAATGGTGCATCCTTTCTGGGCCTCTGGATTCTTGTGGCTCCACCCTGACCCACCTCCAAACTCCCTTTACACACTCTGCTATTTGGAGCTAGTGTGGAGATACACATAGGGTGCATAACCACTCCCCCTGGGACCCATCCAGCGTGGGCTCACTGCGGGGCTTCAGTCTTGTGATGGGCCATGTGCACATATGTGTGTGGACTACACGCAGTGTGAGTACGGAGATTCATGATACACTGTGCTTAGGAGTTTAATAGACACACAATCAGTGTGTGTTGAAAGGTGATGCTGTCAATACCTCCAGACATTAAAAGGATCAAATTGTTGGGGAAATCTTCTGCCTTCATTTCTGTTCCATTTCAGTTGAGTTCACAAGCTAGTGGATACAGAGAACTCAGACTGTTACCAAGAACGAGAGCAAAATCCCATCACAGATAGCTATCAAAATGGCTGCTTGGGAGGGAAGGGCTTCTAGGATCCCTCTTTTGCTTATCCCTTTAAACCATCAAAGCCCCTCATGAGAAGGATCCTCACTCTGCCAAGGAGTCACTGTTCAGAGACCCATCAAAGATATCCCTTGAGTCAGACTTGCTCAGGTGACAGATGATGCTTCCCATCCTCTGGACTGAGCGAGGTCCCTTTTTTGTGCTCTTGGCCTTGATGACTCAAGCAGATTGTATTGTCAAATTGACCACTGAGAAGATGATAGTGACCCTTTAAGGGGTTAATATTCAAATCAGTATGGGAAGAATTAATACGAGGAAGCCGTAATGTCAGTGAAGAGAGTTACACATCTAATGCTCCATGGGATTCCTGCTCCAAATGTGACTCTAATTAATTCTAAATGAGAAATTCGCCTGGCTTCATTAAAGATGACATCTGCAGAAATACCAGTTGTGCACAAAGGTTCTCAGCTCTCACAGAAAATACCATGCCTAGGAATGACAATGGATTATGTATATTCCCCGATGGGATCAGAGGAAATAAATATACTTTGGTATCACAGGTTACATCTAATGTCTAAGTAAGGTAAATCAAATTAAATATCACACCAAATCAGCATTATATAATACATTACAGTACCAGGGAAGGAAGTGTCTGGGTACAAGTGATGACCAAGCACAAATGTGGGATCTGCCGAGCTATGCTCACTATGCTTAAAGAAAGGCCATTGGAATTTCATTAAAGCACACAGCATATAACACAAAAGGCAATGATTTTTCGTCTCTTTAACCTGCTGTGGCAAGGCTAGGTTACAAAGCTAGGGCAAAGATACACTATCATTTAAGCAAAGCACTGTCACTTTCTCTGACCATAACTAGAGGTTACATTAAGGTCTCCAGGATCTGAAAAAAACAAGAGGCAACTCTCTATACCTTGCGTGAAATTGAATGGGGAGATGGGGAATATAGTGGTGTGGTGCTGTTTTTACATACTGCTCTGTAATTAAGATCGGCCACCAGCGTTTTTGGAGACAATTGCCTTTTGTTACTAGTCAGCACAGACATTTGGGTTTAGCAATCTGACTTTCAAAGGCCTTTCATGCCTGCTCTCAGTGCTGTTTAGTTTTTAGTCACAAACACAAACATGATCATGATTGATTTACATGGGATTGCAAACTCCAGCTGTGTTCTGTTATTAAATAGAAATGTAAATCAATTAACAGAAACAGAAAATGGTGCATGGGAGAACCATGCTTTTGGCTTTCATAAGCTGTATTTGAAATACTAACCATCTCTTTTAAGGATGAGAACAACTAGAAGAACACGCTGCTTGTTTTATGGACCTCATCATACTGGGGACACCAGTACAAAGTCAAATCAAGGTCACATTAGCAACCAATAAAAATGCCCCACACCTCACCACAGTAAACCAAACAAAATAAGAAAGAGTGAACCTATGTACAGGCCCATGTGCCTCTTGTTTGAGCACTCTTTTTGGTTTGTTTTTGGACTACAAAGTGTTATAGAACAATAGTGTATCTTTGACCCCTGAAGGACTTCTAGACATAGTCATATTTTGAAGGGTATGAGCGTTTCCCGTCATCGCTACGAGCAGTGTCATCGTATGCTGAGACTTTTTTACTTTTGGCTTCAGATTCATAGCCAGTACCAGCCTTATATGGCGCAGTCTTGTAGGAGATATTCCGTCCTGATGCATTGTAGGACACTGCCTTGTAACTGAAAGAGAAATAAAATACAATGTCAGCAATGCAGACTCTGTGACAACCTCCAATATCCACTCCGCTCTGAACTTTATTCCTGTGAGTTCCTGGATTTAATGCAACTGATTAAGCACTATATTAATTCCTATTATTTGTATTATCGTATCACTTGGAGGCCCTGACAAAAATGAGTGCCAAATGTCCACAAACAGATTGCAAAATTCTCTCCTTTAAATTTGTTATTTGAAATGCTTCACCAGTTTCTTCCCTGAATAATTCCTGGCCTGCAGATTGTTTGAATTGCAGACTGAAAATGTAACAATGAAACATACAGGGACAGATTTGCATCTGGTGTAAATTGTCCTAGCTCCTTTGGCTTCAGAGATTCTATGACAAGTTACACAATTTGCAACTCATGCTGTAATTTATGTAACAAAGTTAGCTAACCAACATAGTGCACATTTTGAATTGTATGTTTGATTGTAAAAATCACAATTCATACCTTGTTGACATATATATCATCCAGTCAGGGAAGAGAAACAATATCATGAGACTCATGTAAGTAAACAACACTATACGAGTAAGTAGTCTGTATTCTTAGGGGGCCCACAGATGACATGATTACAGCTGAGCAAATAATTGAGTTCAAAATAATTTGAGTTCCAGGGCCAAAATGAAAAATCCCTCCCCCTTGCCTCCCGCCAATTTGGTTCAATTCAAATCCAAACCAATCTTTTTCTAAATGTTTCACTGAATTGAAAAACTTGAGAAAATTAATTTTTGTGAACCCATTATGAATGCTTTTTGGTTTTTCATTTGGGATCTTTTTGGCTGTTTTTCACTGTTGTTTGTTTTTGTTTATTTAAAAAAGTGGCCAAATTTCAAAATGAAACAAAAAGTTTCAAAACAAAAAAATCAAAAAGAAATATTTTTACTTTAAAAAAAATAATTTTTTGGCCAAACTATGCCAAAATTTAGCCTGAATTTGCATATAGTTTGCCCCCCAAAATACATTTTTCAGTCAAATTACTATTCTCTGAAAAAAAATTGTCAAGCTCTAATCATTATATCCTTTGTAACCTGGGTGTGCCATATGATTGCAGCTACTGTGCATCTGGTCCATGGGCTATATATGTTTTGCACATCCAGTGCTTGCCAGGGTAATCTAAGCTAGAGATCTGTGATGTGCCTTAAAATAATGAACCCCGCAGAAGAGTGTCCATCGCTTCCTAGTGCACGATCAAACACTATTTCATTACCAGCAAAGCTTCCAATTTAGAAGCATAGGGACTTACTTCGTTTCTTCTGGTACCAGTCCCCTGCAGGCAATGCACATCATAACGCCTCCTACCAGGGACAAGCCCCCAGCAACCCAGCCAACGAATAAGGCTGAACCAAAAGTATACCTACAAAATAAAAAGACAAAGGGCCCGTAATGCTGTGGGGGTGCAGGAACTCTCCATGCAATTTGTTTTGAAGTGTATTTAAGATACAGAATTCTCTCCTGGAGCAGGATCTCTCTTCTACCATGTTGGTCTTTCTTAGCAGAGGTCTTTCTTAGTTTTTACCTTCAGATTTCCCTCTGTCCCAACAGGAATGAGAGTGACTATATCCCACCCCAGCCGCACAAGTGTCGTCCATGTTGTAGAGGGGACTGATGCGTTCTCCCTACTCCTTTGGTTTGGCTACGTGAACATGGACATCACTCAGCTACATTGTTTTGGTTGCTTGTTTATTCATTTCAGTCTTCAAAGTGCCCACTGAAGGCAATTGACAAACTACCATTAACTACACTGGACTTTGGATCAGATCTTAAAGCAGGACCTCGACCCCTCCCCAATCCCACTCCATGCAGGGGAATAATCAAGTAGCGTATCACCACTATAGTTACTTCTACATCATACCCCCTTCCCTACAGACATACTAGAAAAATGACATTACTGGGCAGCCCTGTCCCCAGCTGCTGTAATAGCCTCTGGGGACCATTAGCAGCTGGTACAAGTTACAGAAGGCTGAGTATATGCTTGGGGGACTGGCTTTGGATAGAGTAGACCTGATATCAGGGGACCCCTAGGATGGTTTAAAGCTACACTGTGCACTCATCACAGCTAAAGATCTGGCCTGATAAATCCATCTAGCCATAGCATCAGAATTGATCTGAAAACACAGACTAGATACCATCACTACATGCTTGTTGATTCTGGGGCAGCTGTGGCTACTGCATGCCAATGCTAACATTCTATTTCTGAGCTATACCGATCTTGCACTGATTGCTCTTCACAAGAGGAGAAGGTTACCTTGTCTGGATGGTCTGCATCGATCCTTGGTACATATTGGCTGTTGACATCCAGAAGTTTGTGACCAGCATGTTGGCAAATACCGACACTCCGGCAATAGCACATAGACCTGGGAACAGAGAGAATGTGGGACTGGGAGCAAGATTCCCCACTGCCTTATATGTCAGGGAGTCATTCAGATCTCTGAAAAAATGGGAGTAAAGTGCTACCTACCACTCCAATTGCAATCACTTTGCACAAGTTATACAATGGCAGTAGCATTGAGACCAAGAATTGTCAGGTTTCCATGTAAATTGCTCCATAATGGAGTGCTCCAGAATCAAAGCATTCATTACAACCCGGCCTTCCCCTTCCCCTACCCCAAAAAACCTTCTCTAGTAGAGCTGGTAGATTTTTCCTGTTCAACCTTTTCTCAATGGAAATCCATTTTGAGACATGTAAATTCTGATTGCTGAAAACCACCTTTTTTTCTGTTTTTGAGATTTTGGTTTTTCAATGAAAAACTTCAAAAAAAGAATTTTCATTGTCATTAAATTTTTCATGGGGAAAAAAATCTTTTCACAATCATTGGGATATTGGAAAAGGGTGCAAATAGCAGCTATGAAAGTTTTCTGGAGTTGGTAATGCGGAATCCAAACATCCCTCTTGCAAATTTGAAGTCACAGATATCCCTGCCCCAAAGCATGAAGGAAAAAACTCAAACCCATCACATTACCAAAGTCCTCAAAAGTCCCCTGTTTGCCAACCAGCAACACTGACTCTGACACCTTCCAAAAGCCCCACCTATCCTTTATCCAGCTGCCATAGCCTCTGGCTCCCCTATAAGACCCTCTATTTCCAGCATGCTGACAACTGAAAATTTGGGGGCTGTGGAAATCAAATGGGTTTTAATAGCCAAATAAAAATGCAAGTAATACTTTATTGATGGCATGAGTTGGAGAGCTTGAGGAGCCAGGAGCACAGAAATCAGTGGTGTTTCCATCTTAGGTATCAAATTACTCCCATTAGCCTAGTATCTGGGCATGTCACAGTCTTTAATGCATTTATCCTCCCAGCGCCTGGTGACTTTGGGAAGTGCAATAATCTCCATTTTACAGAGAGTTACTTGAGGTCACACAGCAAGTCTATAGCACAGCAAGGAATCAAAGCCAGGTCTCCTGAAGGCTAGGCTAGATCTAACCATTGGACAATCCTTCCTTTCGACTTTGCTCGCCAGCTCTAATATGCCACATGATAGCTGGGGCCTTGCCTGTATTTTAGATAGATAACTCTTCCATTCATTGTCTTTCAGTGATTTCATAAATGTAGAATATATGGGTGGGATTTGCACAGACTTTCACTGTTGGCCTAACTCTGCTCCCTGTGAAGTCAGTGAGTAAAATTATATGTATTTTAAATGCAAAAAGGAAGCCACATTATATGAAGCCCTTTCTTTCATCCAAACAGTGTATATTGTACATGCTTGAACTGTTTTGTTTGAGGTCACTGAGACAACCTGCCTGAGTAAGTGCTCAACCTGAGTAAGCATTGCAGAAATCAGGCCTTCATAGAATGATAGAAGTGAAGGCCTGGAAGAGACCTCAATAGGTCATCTAGTCCCATCATCTGCATTCAAGGCAGGACTAAATAATAACTAGACCATTCCTGACAGGTTTTTGTCTAACCTGTTCTTAAAAACCTCCAATAATGGAGATTCCACAACCTTCCCAGGCAATTTGTTCCAGTGTTTAACTACCCTGACAGTTAGGAAGTTTTTCCTAATGTCCAACCTAAATCGCCCTTGCTGCAATTTAACACCATTGCTTCTTGTTCTATCCTCAGAAGTTAAAGAGAAAATTTTTTCTCCCTCCTCCGTGTAACAACCTTTTATGTACTTGAAAACTGTTATCATGCCCCTTCTCAGTCTTCTCTTCTCCAGACTAAACAAACCCAGTTTTTTCAATCTTCCCTCATAGGTCATGTTATCTAGACCTTCAATCATTTTTGTTGCTTCTCTCTGGAGTTTCTCCAATTTGTCCACATCTTTCCTGAAATGTGGGACCCAAAACTGGACACAGTACTCCAGCTGAGGCCTTATCAGGATGGAGTAAAGTGGAAGAATTACTTCTCGTGTCTTTGGGCTGGTCTACACTGGGGGGGGGGGGGGAAATCGATCTAAGATACGCAACTTCAGCTACGTGAATAGCGTAGCTGAAGTCAAAGTATCTTAGATCGATTTACCTTGGGTCCTCACGGCGCGGGATCAACGGCCACGGCTCCCCCGTCGACTCCACTACCGCCGCTCGGTCCGGTGGAGTTCCGGAGTCGACAGGGAGCGCGTTTGGGGATCGATATATTGCGTCTTAGCGAGATGCGATATATTGATCTCTGATAAATCTATCGCTACCCGCCGATACGGCGGGTAGTCTGGACATACCCTTTCTTACAACAATCCTGCTGAATCATTCCAGAATGATGCTTCAGTGAGACTATGGACTCAATTTCTTTACTCACCTGCAATGGATTGTGGGTAAATCTGTGATGAAGGAATTCCCTTAGGCATCACCACTTTCACGGTTGGTTGCTTAGTGCAAATACGGGGTAAATTCTGCTTATTTATTCATGCAAGTCATGTTACTAGAACCTCTGGGATTGCCCACATGAGGAAGACAAGCATAACTGGATTTTATTGGCAATCCCAAGTATTCAAAAATCATGAAACTGTCTTAAAAATCATGAAACTTTAAAAGTAATTTCTGGGCTCTTTTTATTTGTCTGTTTTTTGAGCTTTTAGGGTTCACAATTTGGTGCTGTTTTCCATCTCCATGAAGGCTAGAAACTTACTTTTTTATCAAATGAAAACTGAGGTTCTCATATATTTACATGACTCTTGGAGCTGAGGCCTTAATAAAAACAACAGAAATATTGCCATTGTTGGTAGCACTGCAGTTTGCAATTCTGAAACATTCGTTCCCTGTGCATCTTGACTGTATTTGTCCTTTTGCTTTTTTGTTTTACAAAGACTTCCTCAATCTTAAATTCAGCTGCTGGCTGAGCTTTGCACATAATAGAAGAAATTGTGTAGAGCACAATGACTTACCAGCCACAATAAACATGATGCCAGAGGTCAGAGTCATGTTGGCTTTTGCGGAGTCCTCCATATTGCCAATACGAATGCATTTCAGGGCGAAAATGGACACAAGGAGGCCAATGGCACCCAGGACGATGCCCACGATCATTAGGGCTCTCACAGCCTGGAACATTGCTGCAAAACAAGTCAAGGAAAAAAACATTTGACTACATAACATGGGGGTGTAGTCCAGGCTCTGGCTGGAAGGCTGGGGACAGCCAACATGGGCCACAATGAGCATTGCTGTTTCCAACCACATGAATTCTCAGAGAAGAGCTGAGAGCCATGATGAGGCTGACGGAGCTGTTCAGATATTTTCCATCAAAAACATTTTTTTCAAAGGCACATGGCTTTTCAACAAAAATGAAAATTTTCACCCCCAAAATTCTGTTTTTGTCAAACCATTTTAGGTTTTCATCGATAAACCAAAACCCAACATTTTTTCTTTTGTTTTTAGCAGCCAAAAAAAACTGAACATTTTTGGTTTTAAATTTTAAGCTTTTCAGTTGCCAAAAACTGAAATATTTTCAGCTTTGGGTTTTTTACTTTTTTAAGAAAAATCTTTACATTTTCAAAGAAAAATATTTATGAAAATGAAAGCATTTTTCTGGGGTGATGGGAAACAATCATTTCTTGAGTCACACCGGAGGCTGCCCTTTCATATGCAGAAGGAAAGATGTTAAATCTATGTCCCCATGAACTATTCCCATTGAGCATACTCTGAACCTGGCATGTTGACCTTCTAGGTGCTCTTCCACATAGGAGTGAGCTTCCTGTCCCACACTGTAAGAAGCAAGGGAAGAATGAGATTGGCCCACAGATACATCACAAATCGTCCAGTTAGCTCTAAATTGAACTTGGGCCAGTTTTATATAGGTGTTTAGACACCAGTGGTGTAGATAAGGGCCTGTCAGCATCTTTGAGCACCTAAATACCTTTGCAAATCTGCATCTTTATCTTTACCATTTACAGGGTTCCCCCTTTTCAAATGATGTTAGTAGTCGGTTGGAATTTTTTTTTTTGGTCAAAACAGTTTTCCATAAGAAAATGCCGTTTTTGACAAAACCAACATTTTTCATGAAAATTTATTGATTTTGGTGAAATTTTACTTCAAAAAAAATTGGAACACAGTTACAGAAATGTCGGACATTTTGGGAACAGAAAGTTGTGATTTTTCATTTTGAAACAATGTTTTGTTTTGAAATGTACTTTATTTTATATATTAAATTAAATTCAAACAGGTGGAAATTGAAACAAATTGAGAGACAGCATGGGCCAGATTGTGAATGGTTTGCGGTAGTGGAGCCCATAGCCGACAGATTTTAAGCGCCACTTCCCGCAGCTCCTATTGGCCGAGAACGGTGAACTGCGGCCACTGGGAGCTGCGGGTGGCTGTGCAAATGTAAACAAACTGTCTGGTGACCTGCCAGCAGATTACCCTGATGGGCTACGTTCGGCCTGTGGGCCGCAGATTGCCCACTACTGATCTAGAGTCTCTATTTACAGCTGTGCAAGGCTAGTGCCAAGTATGACTAAAATCAGGAAATTAGGATTTCACACTCACTTTTCATGGGTGTGAATGGCAACACAAGGTGCAGGGCCTGGGGGACAATCAGGTCCACTGTCTTTCAGGTATTAGGTATTCAGGTATGTCTTTCATTGTTGGAGATCCAGAGACAAAGCTAAAGCTTAACCAGGTATAGCAATTTTTAAAATGCAATAAAAAGAACTATGGCCACCTTGCGGTGGCTTTATTCTCTTTGGTGTTTTCTTACAATAAGCCAAAGGAGTGTGCCATGTTTATTTCACTGGCTGGCAATGAGATAAGCAGATTTGGTTGGTACCAGATGTTGCTCATGGCAAGTGTGCATGTGAGCAAAGAGTAGCAGCTTGTGATTTATGCAGAAAGTTATGTCAATGCTGAGAAATCCCACAAACAACTCCTTTTCACATAAGGCTTCAACTGAGCAAACAAACTGTGAAAAGCAGATTGAAGAGTTGACACATGCTCTCATACAAAGCTACTGTACGTTGGTTCCCAACTCTAACCCAACATATTGTGAATCATCTATAGCAACACCTCTTAACATCTCTCAAGCTGCCTCTCTATCAAGCAGAGAAAAAAGGTGTATGGTGTTTGAATATCAAGTAGTCTTTCTAATGAAATGGCATCTATTTCATCTCATCCACAATTTAACACTTGGCTGCAGACATTTCTTGGCAATAATATCTTTGCCAGTGTCCATACCAGTTGTTAAAGACCCCATGAGAGATGAGAAGGTATCAGAGTAACAGAGATGGTCAAATAATGGGAGGATGCAGTCACAAATGTGTTTGTAAGGTACCATTTGTGATTTGATTTTGGTACATTTGTGCCTCTTTTTTTCATTCCACGAACATTCCAATGACTGAGTTTTATTTACGTCAATGCTGTTATGGGTATGAATACCTGTGTTTCTGCAAGAACAAGAGTACCTATGTGACCAAGAGGATGAGAGTTTCCGGTCTGATCTCATCAGCTGGGAATTCTCTTGCTATGCAGGTGTTCTCAGCTGGCACAGAGCTGGAATAACCGTCTTCTACACCACTCCATATCCTAGGCTCAGCACACAGAGTGAAGGAAGGGGGAGTGGCTGGAGGGGTACTGTGTTCTGGATGTTCCCAGCTCATGTGTTTCTCCTTGTGGGCTGCTATTAGCTGGTGTTAGGGTGACCAGATGTCCCGATTTTATAGGGACTGTCCCGATTTTTGGGTCTTTTTCTTATATAGGCTCCTATTACCCCCCACCCCCATCCCGATTGTTCACATTTTCTGTCTGGTCACCCTAGCTGGTGCTGGCTGTCGTAAAGACTCCTATTGACCTGAATGGCCATCGGTTGATGGTGTATATGAGCTGACAGTGAGGGAGAAAGTACTGTATGGAAAAGAGCCAGAAGTGAACTATATGGCATTGCCCAGAGGAGAAGCCATAGTACAGAGGGCATTCTCTTCAGTGCCATTCTCTGGTGATTTGAACATTTTTAAAGAGTGTTTCTCAGAGTTTTGAGGTAGCCTTTTTTCAATAATTCTTTTCACATTTGATACCACCAGGACAACTTGTTGTCCCACAATCACAGGACTGCTGACATAGCTACCTTAGAAAAATTACATTGCAGAACAAGTTGGCCAGGAGTGAAAGGGAAATATTTGCAATTCTGCCAGCCTTGCCCTACCCGCTTGATCCATGTTAGATGGGGAGGTGGTCAGGGGACCATGTAGAGGAACATCAGATCTCCCTGGCATTAGTGGGTTACCTCATGTTTGGGTAGAACCAATAGCTTTATCAGCTTGGCGCAGTAACTCACCTACAGATGAACATGACAAGCAGCACTGAATGCATGGAGAGACCCAACCTGAAATAACCATGGCTTTCAGTGGGATTGGGCCGTATTGACAATCACAGGTTATTGCTGCTCTGACTCATTCTGATCATCAGGTATGTCCTTATCAACTGATAACAAGTGTTAACAAACCAGGTATTTTCAGCCTCCCACTCATCAGCACAGAGGTGTGATTTCATTATTATTCATCAGAAATCAAGAGGCTGATGGATAAGTGTTATCAGCCCCAAAGGGTGTTCACGAGACATTTGGTGCAGAGCAGGAGGAAGCAGTGAGAAGAAAAGCACAATGTTCCTTTACTCATTTTTCTTTACAAAGGCTGAAGTTTCATTTCATCTGCTTTGGTTTCAGTGAGAGTAGAACTAGCCCGTGATATCACCAAGCAAGGTGTGTGCTGCTGGCTGAGTGACAACCGGTGAAATTAATACTCCATAGCTGTGAGTAAGCCACTATTGAATAGAATCTATAGCTCTGGTTTCCTCTCAGGGAGTGATAAGCTCTCCCCTGAGACACCCATTTACTTCCTACAAATGTCCTATAAAAGATTACAATATTTGGGTGCAAGTAAGATGATAGGAGGGGTGCTCTGATTCTCAGACGTCACTAGCACATTCTGGATCAGATAAACTGGTACATTCCAGTTGCTTTTTGTGCCTCTGATATGGTGTGAAGCAGCCAGAGTACAGCCATGGATCTCGCTCTCTGTTTCAAAATGCTTTAGTCCCAACCCTGCAATCATTGTGGAGAAAAATCTCTCAGTGAAGTCCAGCATGGGCTGGAGGATTGAGGCCAGAGTTAAGGAATTGATTCCCTTGAGGTGGTAAGTCCTTTATTTTAAAAACAGCAGTAGAGCTCTGTCCCTGCGTAGCTGAGCTGCAGAAGACCAGGCAGGCGGGGACATTGCTTTGCTAGGGGATGACTGACATGTCATGAGTTTTTAAAATACATTGTTCATGTCAACAGAAGAAAAAATGAATTATTATGCACTAAGTTATATCCCACCCCACATGGGTTTGGAAGGTATGTGGGAGAGAGAACAAGATACCTCATTATCTTCTATCTCACATAGGGGCCAGGCACAACTGGCGTCCTTCCATTCACCTCCCTCTGGCATAAATCCCTTTGAAGGGTGGAGCTTAGGCTCCTCCACTCTCCTTGGCATTTCCTCCTCAGCTCAGCCTACGGCCTCTTTGTGGCTCAAGTCCCTTGTCTTTTGAAATGGAGTGTGTTAGAGAACATGTGATGGGCCAGATCCCCAGCTGGTGTAAATCAGCATAGTGCTACTGAGAGTGGCCATTGTCTATGTGACTGCAGCAGAGCTATGGAATGGAACTACCCAGACATCTGTTGGGAAAATAACACAGCAGGGCACAGATTATCCAACAAGTTCTTGGAATGTATTGGAGAAAATTTTTTATTTCAGAAGGTGGAGAAAGCTACTAGTTGAGAATTTGAAAGTGGAAGGCAACTTGGGTGAAAGTGATCGCGAAATGGTAGAGTTCATGATTCTAAGGAATGGTAGGAGGGAGAACAGCACAATAAAGACAATGGATTTCAAGAAGGAAGACTTTAGCAAACTCAGGGAGTTGGTAGGTAAAATCCCATGGGAAGCAAGTCTAAGGGGGAAAACAATTGAAAACAGTTGGCAGTTTTTCAAAGAGACATTATTAAGGGCACAAAAGCAAACTATCCCACTGCATAGGAAAGATAGAAAGTATGGCAAGAGACCACCCTGGCTTAACCAGGAGATCTTCAATGATCTAAAACTCAAAAAAGATTCCTACAAAAAGTGGAAACTCGGTCAAATTACAAAGGATAAATATAAACAAATAACACAAGTACTGTATGTAGGGACAAAATTAGAAAAGCCAAGGCACAAAACAAGATTAAACAAACTAGGGACATAAAAGGAAAAAAGAAAACTTTCTACAAATACATTAGAAGCAAGAGGAAGACCAAGGACAGAGTAGGCCCATTACTCAATGAAGGGGGAAAGATAATAACAGAAAATGTGGAAATGGCAGAGGTGCTTAATGACTTCTTTGTTTCAATTTTCACCAACAAGGTTGGTGGCCATTGGATGTCTAACATAGTGAAAGCCAGTGAAAATGAGATAGAATCAGACTCTAAAACAGGGAAAGAACAAGTCAAAAATTACTTAGACAAGTTAGATGTCTTCAAATCATCACGGCCTGATGAAATGCATCCTAGAATACTCAAGAAGCTGACTGAGAAGATAGCTGAGCCATTAGTAATTATCTTTGAAAAGTCATGGAAAACAGGAAACATTCCAGAAGACTGGAAAAGGGCAAATATAGTGCCGATCTATAGAAAGGGAAATAAGTACAACCCGGGGAATTACAGACCAGTCAGCTTAACTTCTGTACCCGGAAAGATAATGGAGCAAATAATTAAGCAATCAGTTTGGAAGAAAATAAGGTGATAAATAACAGTCAGCATGGATTTGTCAAGAACAAATCATGTCAAACCAACCTTATAGCTTTCTTTGACAGGGTAACAAGCCTTGTGGATGGGGGGAAAGCAGTAGATATGGTATATCTTGACTTTAGTAAGACTTTTCATATTGTCTCGCATGACCGTCTTATAAACAAACTAGGGAAATACAACCTAGATGGAGCTACTAGAAGATGGGTGCATGACTGGTTGGAATATCATTCCCAGAGAGTAGTTATCAGTGGTTCACAGTCATGCTGGAAGGGCATAACGAGTGGAGTCCCGCAGGGATCGGTTCAGGGTCCGGTTCTGTTCAATATCTTCATCAATGATTTAGATAATGGCATAGAGAGTACAAAGTTTGTGGACGATACCAAGATGGGAGGGGTTGCAAGTGCTTTGGAGGATAGGATTAAAATTCAAAATGATCTGGACAAACTGGAGAAATGGTCTGAAGTAAATAGGATGAAATTCAATAAGGACAAATGCAATTTTACCAGAACAGGCATGAAAATGGAACCCTACTACCAATTAAAATTACCAGAATATGGATATCATTGGGGATTTTTAAGGTTGGACAAACACCTGTAGGGATAGTCTAGATAATACTTATTCCTGCCTTGAGTGCAGGGGACTGGACTAGATGACCTCTTGAGGTCCCTTCCAGTTAGGGCAACCAGATAGCAAGTGTGAAAAATCGGGACACGGGGTGGGGGGTAATCGGTGCCCATTGTAAGAAAAAGCTCCAAATATCGGGACTGTCCCTATAAAATCGGGACATCTGGTCACCCTACTTCAGTTCTATGATTCTATGATTTCTATGATCTTTAAAAAACAAACAAACAAAAAAACAATTAAAAGCCTGGTCATTCCAACTTTACATTTCAGCAATGCACTATGGAAAATAATACTGATCAGACCTGTTTTTGCAATATGACCTTTCTGTGACTGTTAAATACATTTTCTTATTCCTAGAGATGGGTGGGAAAGTTTTCCATCCTGCAAAAATTTTTGAAATTTTGAAAAATGATTCCCAACTTGAATTGGGATGACAAGTCAAAAATCTCAAAACTTTCACAAACCAAAAAAGTCAGATCACGTCAATCAAAATGTTTAATTTTATTAATTTCCAAATGTTTCATTTTGATTTTAACCTTTTAAATTTTTTTTTATTATTTTACTATAAATTATTTTAAATTTCTAAATGAAAAGTCATTTCAAACTGAAAAACGGAACTTTTTGTTTCAAACATGTAGACATAGGAAATTTGTCAAAATTGACCCCTTCCTGCAAAAAGTTTTGGTTTAATGAATGGACATTTTTCCTACAAAAAAGTGTTTCATCAAAAAATTCCTGACAGGCTCTACTTATTACAACATTACTTAAAGAGTAATCTAATTAAGAAGAACAGGAGTACTTGTGGCACCTTAGAGACTAACA
>NW_020665188.1:1569434-1626923 GCF_002925995.2 Terrapene triunguis | reverse complement strand
TGTTAGTCTCTAAGGTGCCACAAGTACTCCTGTTCTTTTTACGGATACAGACTAACACGGCTGCTACTCTGAAACCTAATTAAGAACTGGCTCTTGCCAATGATAAATCAGCACAGTGAAACCTGATCATCACTGTTGCTAAGGGAAAATATATTGGTGTCTTAAACCATAATTAGTCATGTACAGCTTTGGTAGAGACATTTATTAAAATAAAAGCAACTCCAGGACAGCTAGCTTCAAATGTTTTTTTCTCAAAATGGACAACACATTGTCTACCAGTCATAATGCAGAGTGAACACAGGTGTATTTATTAAATCATATCTCTAGAGAGATGCCCGGAACTTTTTCAAGCAACAAACACAAAAGCAAAAAAGTTTGTCTTCAACTGTACAGTCTCTGGTGACTTCTCAGAGACGAATCAAGTCAGTCATCAAAATGGACAGAACAGGTGAGAAACACTAGGATCTGTTCTCTGCTTTACACATGTCAATATGCACACAAAAGGCCGTGATTCACCACAGCTCTGCATCCTGGGCAGTTATTTGCACCTGTGCAAGGATAAATGGGTGTCAAATGCCACTGAATTAGTGACACAGTATTAATTTTTTATTCCACATTGCACAGGTGTAAATGACTGCATAAAGTAATGGAGAATCATACTGGTAATTCCGATTCATTTTAATGTTGATCCAGCCTCAGTGCATGCTAGTGCTTTGTAAATTACTCAAATGCTCAAAGGCAAAAGTGACTTCCCTGGTGTAAAATGTCTGGATATTTGTTTACAAAATGGTTTTGGTAATAGGGATTGTACCCTGATTTCAATGCTCCTGAGTTTGCTACTGACCCCTCTCACAACCTTGCTCCGAGTTCTTTACTGCCTTGCCCATTTACACCAGGGCAAAGTGACTGTAAAATGCTACTGGATCAGAATGATTTTGCACCAAATTTGCATTCACTTTGCGTGGGTGTAAATCATTATACAAGTGGCTCGGCAGCAGAGAATCAGGCCCCAGGATAAATAACACGGTAACCAAATAATCCAATGGGATGTGGACTATGCCGTATTTTAACAGAAACTTTCATACACCTGTCCCTAACCAACCAAGCAGGGCCGGCTCCAGCATTTCTGCCGCCCCAAGCAAAAAAAAAAAAGCCGCGATCGCGATCGGCGGCGGCAATTGGAAAAAGAAAAAAAAAGCCACGATCGGCGGCGGCAGTTCAGCTCCTAGAGGGAGTGAGGGACCTGCCGCCCCCGAATTGCCGCAGGTGCCGCCCCTCTCCCTTGGCCACCCCAAGCACCTGCTTGTTAAGCTGGTGCCTGGAGCCGGCCCTGCAACCAAGTTAGCTTTAGATGAGACGCTTTAAAGGCCATAGATCAGTTTGATCAGTTTGTCCCAATTAAAAAAATTGACTGAAGAACCAAAACCAAAATAAAAAACAATCAGCCAACCACAACCTTCCAGTAAAACTCCATCTACAAAAAAGAGTCATTAAAAATACCCTCTTGCACTCCAATTCCTCTATGCCCACTGTTCAGCACCAGCTTTCTCAACAAGAAAATTCAGCATATCCTCTTTCCTTTGGGGGAAAAATGTTTCCACTGGTTTCTTGCTGGAAATTATCAAAATATGCTCAGCTAATAACAGTTAAATGAAATAACTGAACAGCTCTTATCCACCATTTCATATGTGTTTAAATCCAAAGAGCCAGAATCTCAGCTGATTTGAATCAGTGTAGCTCTATTAACATCAATGGAGCTATGCTGATTTGCTTCTAGCTGAGGACAATAATATAGGTACCAGACAAATATGCAACATTCTGTAATATTTGCCATGCAAGATTATTATTTATGGTAATACAACATACATGTGTTGCTATACTCATATGCTAAGTATTTTTGGAGATATTCCCCCCCCTCCCCACAAAGCGCTTTAAAATATCAGCTCCTGCTATTCAGTGAAAACTGTATTATATTTATCCTTCAAGAAAACTCCAGGGGTTCACCTGGGTCCATCTTTTGCCCCTACCTGGTAGCCCAAGAATGGTGAAATAAGGCCGGCACTCTGTGAAACCTGAGCTCTGCCTCACGCAGCTCCTCCAGAGTCCCTGATACTGGAACACGGCTGTGACTGGGTTGTCATACAAGTCCTGTGTGCTCCACATGTCTATTCCAGTGGCCGCGATGCATCCAGCAAAACCCAAAGATGAGACAACAAAGCCCATCACTTGGCAGATTGTTGTCGACATGGTGTCTCCCCTTTGGCCAGGATCTGAGCTAGCTCTGATGAAGCCGTAGACCTTACGGGAACACTCAAGTCCTCTCGACTGAGCCACCAGAAATGCAGCTGCTCTTATCAGATGGTGCCCATTCAGCGGCTTTGTTTGCTCAAAGTGTTTTTGCAAGATAGTCCAGTTTCGCTCTCGCTGGGTAGGGTTGTGTGTTTTTTGGTTGGCGAGGCAAGAGATAGGAGCTTTTGTCCTTTAGAAGCACTTGTTCTCCCAGAGCTAAGCAGTCATTGCTGGTCAAGTGTAGGGCAACCCGTTTTGAACAAAGTTATGAGGAGCATTACCTTTCTTGAATGCACCTGCACCTCTCCCCATATCTAAATACTCTGGAGTCTGCTACACTTATTCTGTGTAGTTGGCACATTACTGCTGAGAGGAATCAAGGGAGAACTAGACACACAAATGAATTCCTCATTTTAGGGTAGACAACAAACCATGCCAGTGCTTCCCAACACGGCATCCCCCAAAGGTCTTCACATACCACATGGGTCTCATTCTCACTGCTTTGTTCCTTCTGTTATTATTTACCCCTATCCAAAATGGGAGTAAGACACTCCCAAATCAGGTTCATAGTAGCAATTTATCCCCACTCTACATTCACTTGGCACAGGTGCAGATGTCTACACAAGGTGAAAGGTGATGGAGAATCAGGCCATATGTTTTTTACTTGAATTCTTCAAAAGGTCTGTCACCAAGAGAGGAAAAAGCTAAAGTCTTATCAGAACAGCCATGAAAAACTAAAGGAGTTTTAATAAGAACAAAACAGAATGGACTATATACCCTAGGGCACCCAGAGCTGTCCTCAGTGCACCTGACGGTAAAAGCACAAGTGAGTTTCAACCATCTTTCAACCATCATCCCCAATGCTGAGGTCAGGCAGTAGCTGAACTGGGGCTGCCTTGACTCATGCTGGCATCAAACAGTCCCCAAGAGGCTGTTCTGCAGAGCAAAGGATGTCCTGGCCATGCCCACCACCCATGGAACAACCCCCAATAACAGGGCAGCAAGAGCGGGTGTGACCTAGAACCAGTTTTACACCATCTGGGGATTCCTCTATATAAAGCCTGGTTACCAAAACTTCTTTACTGTTAATTGATACAGAAATGATCCAAATGGGGAGGTCAGTTGCCTACCCGTCTATCTACCTAGTCAAGTATTTCTAAGGCGCCCATCACTATGATACCTCAGCCCCAACTATACATACGTGACACCTGCCAACGTCAATGAGTATGCACTGAGGGGAGAACAGACCGCTCAGAGAGTGCCGTTCTATTGGTAGTTGTTTACGAAGGCTGAGGGGAGGCGAGAATTAGGAAATTAATTATCTCTTCCCACAGTGGTGAAGTGCTCTGCTCAGGGGAGCAATATAAATTTGCCATGCTGCTCTGCCAATGCATTGCTGTGAGTTACAGGGACCTTCCAGACTTCACACTCATCAATTCTGATCTAATATACTGTTCCAACTGATTTACTTCAACCCTGACCTAGAAACAAATTCTGTCTTTATCCAATCAAGATACCTTTCTTTGCTGCAGACATAGTCAATATGATCGCCTCGTTATGAAGCAGAATGAAAGCTACCAGAAAGAGAGGTGAGGTTATCACTAGGATGGGTGATTTACAGGGGTGTTATTATATATTGGCTATCGTAGCTGTATCCTATATAATGACTACCCAGGACATCCCTTTTAACACTTCACGTGCACTGCTGTACTGGAGCCAATACATCCTGAACTTGACAATATATATATAGATTTACATGCAGGAATATTGGGAGAAGATTGTGGTCCATCTAGGCTTATTTCATAATCTGAAGCCATACAAAATCATATGTAATCCTGGTAGAACAGCCACAAGAATTAGCTAGCAGCTGTGCCTTTTGTTTAGATCACTCTCCCTGAAAAGGCTGATGTCAGGCTGCCCTTTGAGCCAATTCACATGGCTTTCTCTTCTTGCTCTAACAAAGGCCACAGAGGTTTGCTTCAATTGTCCAACCCGTGCCGGTTGGGAACATCTGCTTACAGAATGGTGCCCTGTTCTTTTGTACAATCCAAGATATCTAACTTTTCAAATTACAGGTGGTTGCTAGTTTCTGCCTCCAATGACTGACTGGCAGCAAACAGAATCCTTTCTAGCCTGTATTTTATAGTTTCTGTTATAGTAGCTGAGAGTCCTGTAAAAAGCCCGGTATGAATCTCTAGCACAATCACAAATCATAGGTAGTACAGTGAAATCATCTTGTGAATTGCTTGTGCACTAGCAGATTTCTCAAGAAGGCCCTCAGCTGTTGTAAACTTGCATAGTTTCATTGATTTTACTAGAATTGCACCAGTTTACACTAGGTGAGGGGCTGGTCCCCGTGTAGCTAAAGTCAGAACTGGGCCTTAAATTTCTACAATGAATGCAACAAATGGGGATGGGGTAAGGGTAGAAATGCTTGTGAGATGAGGACACTGATTTTATGGCTGAAATATTGACATCTTTTGTTAACTCGCCAGTTCAGCATCTGAACAAAAAAACAATGGTTTCAAGTTGATCTGAAACAACATTTTTTTTAAATTTTCAGCAAACTGAAAAAGTACAAAACCTTTGGTTTTGAGTTGAACAAAATGTTTCATTTGATCCAAAACACATTGTTTTGTTTCTTTTTTTGAGGGTTTTTTTATCTTTTTTATAAAACTAAAGTAAAGGTCAAAACAAAAAGTAATTTTGAATAAAAATATTGAAACATTTCATTTAGAAAACAGAGAAATGAAATGTTCTGATTTGTTTGTTTGTTTGCTTCCGACCAACAGAATCTGGCAAATTCAGCAAACATTTGCAAAATGTTTCAGTCAACCTGAATCTGCATTTTTGACCATAGAAGTTTGTCTGAAAAATTTCACCCAGCCCTAGCTTTAGCAAGAAATTACAGAATAATTTGAACAGTTAGGAAGTAAGGACATCCCAGTAAAAATGGCCATTGATATTTAGAGCACATAAGGGAATACCTGAAAAATCTGAACATATACAAATCAGCTAATCTGGGTGATCCATGGTCTTGAACCCAAGCCTACAGGGAAATTTCACCTCCTGGCTGTATACTTTTAGCTACTGGGCTGATGGCCAATGGAACCCTGACCCCACAGGTGTCCTGATTGGAGGAGCGACTGTCACTACTTATTGGTCCGGCTGTGCTATGTAAGCCAGAAGGAGGCACAGGAAGTTGTCTAAGCAGCTGAGTGAATTCCTAGTTGACTGCTACTTCATTGGACCCTGACTTTTTGCCTGATTCCTGAGCTCTGCCCTCCTGCCTTGCTCCTGGTTTCTGCCTTCCTGCCTTGTTCCTGATCACAGCTCTGACTGTGATCCTTGGCTTGATTCACTGACTATAATTCCAGCTCTGACCCTTGACCTCTGACACTGACTCCTGCTCTGACCAGTAGGAATGACTGCCCAAGCTCTGGTTGTGACACTAGAGTATTAAAGGGATTATTTCTGGAACATACTGTACCACTGACAATTCATTTTGAAAACTCATGGCTGGCTGAGGAAGAACCACAAGATGGGAGAACAACAAATGCCATACAGGGTTAGGGTGGGGACTTGTCTTCTAAGGGACATGGTGGAACCTCCAGTGCTCAGGGCTAGTACAGCTAGCCTGGAAAAATCACTAGTAAATGCCGTGGAGGAAACAATCCGGATTAGCAAGGAGATGGGCTGGGTGACCTAACATGGCTTTTCCATCAGGAACATCTATCAGAACAACAAATATGTGGCTAGCACTTTCTCTGGCCCCCTAAAAGACCAATCCAGATAGTGACCTCCCACCAGCAGATGAAGAGAGGGCTGAGCACTCTGCACAGCTGTTATGAGGATTACAGGTGTTTGTATATACTTAAGCCCCTTCATTTTCAATTTAAATGGTTCTGTACCGAAAAAATCTCAGGTTTTGCAAAAAGTATTATTCTTTTTCTCTGATATTCACCCTACTTTTGTATCATTCGAATATATAAAAAATAACTTGTTTTATTAGGAAAATACAATACATTACGTGAGATGTATTACGATAATACATTAGTCTGTGTGTATATGCAAAGCTTCCTGTTAAAGTATGGCTATGTATTAGGCTAGAAAATACACACAATAAATAAACAGGCACGCAAGCTCTGAAGTGCGTGAGCCTCTGAATGTATTGATGGATCTCACACCCACCACGTACACATTTCAAGCTGTTAGCAGATAACAGTTTAAAGATCTGACACCCTAAAATGGGAAGAAAATGAAAATCTGTATCAGAATACGTTTCAGAACAAGGAAGGATTCAAAAGTTTAAAAAAACAAAACCTGGAGAAAAGGATGAAATTGAGAGTATGCGCTGCAAACGGTGTGGCCCAATTATTAAATGTAAATATTTATAAACTAATAGTTCTAAGTCTACAACAGTAAACTGTTTATTCAGATGAAAAGTTTTATTTGGGGATTAGAGATATATTGTTTTCTTAAACTCAGAGGTGACATTGTGTTTTGAGTTCTCTTTTCGTTTTACAGCAAACCAAATTGAATTCCATTCGTCAAAGCATTAATCTACTGAGTACTTTTCCCCCCTGTCCTTCCATCCACCAAAATAAACCCTAATATTTTTCCAGGGAAAATATTATTCGTTTTTTTCCACCGATTTTTACCTTTTTTGTTGTAGTAATAAACACTGATAAATTTCTGGGAAATATTAAATAAAATAAAACCCAAAAACGAAGGGCCTTCTATATACTCTACCTCTACCCTTTTTACCAGCAGGATTAGCTTTCCCTGGGGTCCTTGCAAGGATTCTGCTTGCCATTCTCCCTTTACCCTCAGAGAGTGCTGTGGCCTACAACTCTCAGCATCTCCTACTTCCTTCGGAGGCAGATCTGCCCCTAGCTGTTCTCAGTCCAGAGATTGGGGCCATAGTCCGGGGGTGGGGTGGGGGGGGGGAGGGTGCTACAGACATCGCATTGGAAGAGACTCAGCACACAAGACCCACAGTTATCCACAGCTCTGCTATGGCTCTCTCTCCCACTACAGCCTAGCCACATGTGTGCACATACAGGTGCCAAGAGAAGGCAGATCCCCGCTGAAGGGGTTGTTTTTGGCATGAGCCCCCCTGCCATTTTCTCTTCGCCCCCCTGCACCTGCTCAGACACAACGGCCTAGTATGTCTGGGATGCTCAGCTCCCAGAATAGTCTCATGAATGGATTTTCTTTCACTGGCCATACCCTAAAGCTTGTGCTGCTGTCACCATCTAATGGTAAGAAATCATATGGCCACCGTTTTGCCTTGCATCTAATTGATCCTGGGGAAAGAAAGGGTTAGATTGTGATAAGTTGGTATAGGGGGCAGAGCAGAGACATGCCACCCTATACAGATGTCTAGAGGAACTGTGCCACAAGGAGGCACAATCCTACCCCAGTGGGACCAGGGCAGGGGGATCTGAGACAGCTGCCCAGGTACACCTGGCATATTCTGCACCTCAGCATGAAGCGATGTGGGGCTCAGACCTTGCTAGTCCTACTCACCCTCTCTGTGGTGCCTGACGAAGTGTCTCTTTGCTCTCTCCATGGCAGGCACTGCAGTCATGGCAGAGGCTGCACCAGGGTTTGGAGAAGGAGCTCTTGTGCATTCCCTCACTGCATGGTGCCATATGGACCTGTCACAACCTGACCCTAAGTAAGCAGGAAAGACGGCGTCTTTCCAAACAATGTGTTCATATATTTGAAGGCCAGAATGGATGGTTATGGTCATGTAGTCTGACCTCCTGCATAACGCCTGCCAGAGAACATCACGCAGTAATTCCTGCATCACACCCATGACTTCCATTTGAGCTAGAGCAGATATTTTAGAAAGATACTCAGATTTGATTTAAAGACTACAGGGACTTGAGAATCCACCATGTCCTTAGGCAAGGGGTTAATTACTAGAGCTGGTCAAAATTTCTCTGAAGTAAAAGGCTGATTCGAAGAAAGCTCCAGAAGGTATTAAGTTTGCTGAAATTTTCACAGGAAATGATTGAAATGTTTCATTTTGACTATTAGATTAGATTAGATATAAACCTGGTGGCCTGAAGCCCTAGAGAGTTGGGAGCTTGCTACTGACCCCTGTTGGTGGACTGGGAGAAGAACGGTTCAGAGCTGCTTGAGAATGCCAGATGGAGAGGGACTCCAGATGGGAGGGAGCTCTCTGCTGCCATCTGTTGGTGAGCAAGATAAAATGACCAAATGGGCCAGGCCTCATTTGCATTTCAGTTATGTGAGAGTTTGGGGGCATTTTGGTTAAAATACAGTTAAGTTTTGAGACTGGGGACAATAAAATACTATTGTCCTTGTTGGGAAATGACAGGAGAAGAAACTGCACCAAATGTGGCTGTGGTGAGGAGTCACCCTGACTATATTGAAATCTGGCACAGTGGGTAGCCATGCCAGGATAGAGCAAGAGTGAGTGAAGAGATGGGGAATGGGTTCTGTTCGGAAAGTCTCTGTGGTAAGAAGGATGCTGAAGGTCCTATGTGATATTGATTCCTCTCTGAAGACTAAGCACAGAGCTAAGACAGCTTCAAGAAAACGGATGGTGCACAGATGGTGGGCTGAGCTGTGCAGGCTTCAAGGCAGCAATCAGAGCTTATCCTAGTCAGCTTTGAGGGGGCAGAGAACACTGAGGCAGGTGGCAGCACTGAGGTTTAGAGAACAGCAGCCTATTTGAAGAACTCCGGTGTGGGCCCCTTCTACCCAGCACTCAAAGCTGAAATCCCTTCAGCTGGGTCAGGAAGTAGGGCTCAGACAGAACCTCCCAGAGGGGCTGGAGACTGACCTGCCCAAATTTTTGGACTCTGCCGCAGTGACATAGCTAAGAATGGAAATTTGGGAGGGCCCCAACTTATGGTGAATAAACAATGACCATTGAGCCTGGCTGGACTCCTTTGTGGCTCCAGCACCCTGGGCCCCATTTCCTATCTCAGCTACCCAACCCCCATCACCTCTCGTGTAATGTTCTGTTCCGTACCCTGCAGAAGCAGCAGCCTGTTCCTCTCTGTCCCGAAGCTGCAGTTGGTTGGCTCTGACTCCTATTGTCCCTAGCTGCCCACTGCCCCACTCCCCCGCTCTCCAGGGCTGTGAGGACCCTGGGCAGGTGTCTGTGGGGCAACTGAGTCACAGTGGTGTCCCCTCACTCCATGTGTGTTGAGGGTTGCAGTTACAGACTAATCCAGAACAGCTGGGGAGACGCTCACAGGAGCAACGTCTCCCCTCCTTGCCCATCTGCTGGAGCAATCCACTGCTGTCACAGGGGAGGGAGGGGGGCTCACACAGGCTCAGATTTGGGCAGGTCTGGGTGCTAATTGGCTGGGCTGTGGCCATGCCCCTGCTCCGCCAACAACAAACTGCCAGTGGGGAGCTGGGGAGGAGGGAAGTGGCTAGATCACATCAGCCACTCCCAGATGCCAGAGGAGGACTGAGGTTCGGACTATTGCTGGCGGGGGGGTGGGGGGAGGGGGAATCTTACCTAATATTGTTCATTTATTAATTGCTGATTGTTCCAGGTTTGTTCTGTTCTCCCCTTATTCCTCCCTAATAAAGTTCTCTTTGTTTTAAACCCCTGGACTCAGTGCTTGTGAGTGGTATAGTGTTGACTATCAAGCCTGCCAGGTTGATGGTTATAGTGTCTCAGGTTTCTGCGTGGGAGCTCGAGCCAGTGTTATTTAAGTTTTCAGAAGGAATCCCTCAATAACTGAACCTGGCCCTTTTTGCTGCCAGCAACACCTGGCAGAAGGGTTACACATTATAACATAAAAGGAGAAATGATTACATTATAATGAAACATTTCAACCTTATCCAAAGGAAATTGTTTCAGAATATTTCATGGAATGAAATTTTTTTATTTTAAATTTTCATACCAATTTGGAACAAAACCAAATTTCAAAGTCTCGGAATTTGTTTCAGGACGGCAATTCCAAATTTCAGTTACCGTCACAGTTAAAAAATAGCATCCTATTTCCAGTTCGTACTTTACTGACTTCATCTTCCAGCCACTGGATTTCATTGTCTTTGCTAGTTTAAAGAACCTTTTCGTAACAGATATCGTCTCCCTGTATAGGTGCTTATTAACTGTGAGCAGGTACTTCTAGGCCATTCACTGCAATAGCTTTACACAGAAGTGTAGGTAGGTGCTGGAAAGATATGGATAGCAGTGAACATGGGTACAACTGTTATCCACACATGTATTAGAATGTTAATTTAAAACCTGAGCTCTCCCCTACTTAACAGCGCTATGAAAGCTGTTCACACCATAGAGAATGTTGGCATTTTTATAGAAATAAAGCTCCTTTTAACAACTATTTTCACACAATTGTACATGCAAAAATGCGACACTGTATTATCCCAAATGCAACATAGTCAGATCATATCCTGCCTCCGCACTGCCCAGCACATTGGGCCTGCATTAACACTACTGCAAAGTGAACATAAAATATCACAGGTCGTATTCTCTCCTGCACTGAGATACTCCTGGCACAAGAGTGGGGGAAGGTCTCAAACTGCTTCAGCCCTGGTATAAGGTAGAGCAGCCCAGGGGCTGCTCCAATTACAACAGCTGGCATGGGTCTCTAAGGGCTTGTCTAGACTAGAACAAAAAGGGGTTGTTTTTCAAAAGTGCTAGCTAATACGTTATAACTAGAGCTGGTGAAAAATTTTCCAACGGAACACTTTTCCATCCAAAAATGCTGATCTGTTGACAGAATGTGCCAATTTCAATGAAATATTTTGCAGAAAAAAGAAGTAAAAAAAAGCATTTTGATAACCTGTCCTTTAAATCGGCTTCTGTACCCAATGACTGGAAGATAGCTAATGTAACGTCAATATTTAAAGAGGGCTCTAGAGGTTATCCCAGCAATTACAGACCGGTAAGTCTAACGTCAGTACCGGGCAAATTAGTTGAAACAATAGTAAAGAATAAAATTGTCAGACACCTAGAAGAATAAATTGTTGGGTAAAAGTCAACATGGTTTCTGTAAAGGGAAATCATGTCCCACAATATGCCAACATTTTTATGGCTGACCTGGAACAACGCTTCCTCAGCTCTCGTCCACTCACGCCCCTTCTCTACCTACGCTACATTGATGACATCTTCATCATCTGGACCCATGGGAAGGAGACCCTGGAAGAATTCCACCATGATTTCAACAGCTTCCACCCCACCATCAACCTCAGCCTGGACCAATCTACACGGGAGGTCCACTTCCTAGACACCACAGTACAAATAAGCGATGGCCACGTTAACACCACCCTATACCGAAAACCCACCGACCGCTACGCCTACCTTCATGCCTCCAGCTTCCACCCCGGACACACCACACGATCCATCATCTACAGCCAAGCGCTGAGGTACAACCGCATCTGCTCCAACCCCTCAGACAGAGACCAACACCTACAAGATCTTCACCAAGCATTCTCAAAACTACGATACCCACAGAAGGAAATAAAGAAACAAATCAACAGAGCCAGACGTGTACCCAGAAGCCTCCTGCTACAAGACAGGCCCAAAAAAGAAACCAACAGAACTCCACTGGCCATCACCTACACCCCTCAGCTTAAACCTCTCCAACGCATCATCAGTGATCTACAACCCATCCTGGACAATGATCCCTCACTTTCACAGACCTTGGGAGGCAGGCCAGTCCTCGCCCCACAGACAACCCACCAACCTTAAGCATATTCTCACCAGCAACCACGCACCGCACCGTAACAACTCTAACTCAGGAACCAACCCATGCAACAAACCTCGATGCCAACTCTGCCCACATATCTACACCAGCAACACCATCACAGGACCTAACCAGATCAGCTACAACATCACCGGCTCATTCACCTGCATGTCCACCAATGTTATATATGCCATCATGTGCCAGCAATGCCCCTCTGCTATGTACATTGGCCAAATTGGACAGTCACTACGCAAGAGGATAAATGGACACAAGTCAGATATCAGGAATGGCAATATACAAAAACCTGTAGGAGAACACTTCAACCTCCCTGGCCACACAATAGCAGATGTAAAGGTAGCCATCTTACAGCAAAAAAACTTCAGGACCAGACTCCAAAGAGAAACTGCTGAGCTCCAGTTCATTTGCAAATTTGACACCATCAGATCAGGATTAAACAAAGACTGTGAATGGCTATCCAACTACAGAAGCAGTTTCTCCTCCCTTGGTGTTCACACCTCAACTGCTAGCAGAACACCTCACCCTCCCTGATTGAACTAACCTCGTTATCTCCATACTGATTTATACCTGCCTCTGGAGATTTCCATTACTTGCATCTGAAGAAGTGAGGTTCTTACCCACGAAAGCTTATGCTCCCAATACTTCTGTTAGTCTTAAAGGTGCCACAGGACCCTCTGTTGCTTTTTACAGATTCAGACTAACACGGCTACCCCTCTGATACTCTACCCCCTAAAAGCAGATTTGTAGTACGTCGTGTGCAAACTAGCTCAGTGCAGCTGAGCTGCCTAACCTCAGAGGTCACTGCCTGAAGGGAGAAGCGGAGTAGGTGCATGTAGGGCAGGTGTGGTAGGGGTGAGCGGTCTGTCTGAATGCCTTTGGAAATCTGTGTTGGGCTGGTGATTTGCCATTGAGGCAGCACTAGCATAGGGGTTTCCTAGACCTCTCTAGCTGTCACAATCTGAACAGTTCCCTAGCTCTCATGCTGCTGCCGTAAATCCCTTCTCATTTATTTGGTGACTTGTGACGAGATCCCCATCAAACAAATGGGGGTATAATATACTAATACAAAAGTACCGTACCCCAGCAACACCCTCCAGCCGTGAGCCACTGCACTGATTCTAAACTGGCTGACATACTACAAGCTTTATGCTGTTTAACATCTTGGGGCCAAATTCATCTGTGTTGGGAGCACAGCTCCACCAACATCAGTGGAGTTGTGCTTCCTTACACCAGGGCTAGACGTGGTCCATTCATTTCTGTCTCCTTCCTCTCTTCATAGTCAGTTTTCTGTCCTCAAAAGCTGAAGTGGAGGAAGGAAGTCCAAAAACAGGGTCATGGGGGAGTTTTCAAGCTGAATGGCAAATCTACATCCATGTCAGTCGTGCTGAGTACACACCCCAAGCACTGCATTTTTAAAGGATTATTGCAGTACTCAGGGCTTCAGCTCACTCATCCTTGAGCCCTTAGAATACTGCAATAATCAGCCAGAAGTTAGCTGGTTGCCATTTCTTATGCCTTGATTACCATCACAGCTGTGAATACAGGAGACTCAAAGCCCACAGAAACACCTATCGCAGTGGTCGCTTGTACTAAATGCTGCTGTTAAAGTTGTAAACAGGTTTCAGTTCTTTCCCGTTTTCCCTTGCTGTGTCCTTTCTGAAAAATTCTCATTTTAGGCTGAAATTGTCTACGCTCCATCTCAGCTGCAATGTGATTCCCCCCCGCCCTCCACCCACCCCAAAATTTGAGGAAAATCCACGTAGTCATTTCTGAGTTACTTAAGATGGAAAAAAAATTTCCTTTTGTAAAAATGCATTCTCCCTCCCTTCCCACAGATAATGCAAAAGCAGCTGGGTTTTTTAACTTGCACATGTGCTCCTTGATCTGGAGGCTCACAACAAAGCTTAAAAAAATTGGTTGGGTAATTATAAAGCTATAGGTAATTGACAAATTATTAATGAGCATGCTCAGTGGATGTCTGCTAAAGATTTCTTTTCTTGACATTCATCTGTAACAGCCCCTAGAAGGCATTCTGCAGCTGGGAATAGTTGGAGCTCAATAGAGAACTCTGGCCATACCCCTCTCTCTAAGCATGCCCCTGGGATGTCCTCTATTCAAAGGGCTGAGAAGGTCAGCTGATAGATTTTAGGAACATAGGAACTTCCATAGTGCATCAGACCAATGATCCATTTAGTCCACTGTGCTGACACCAACAGAGTTCAGTACCAGCTGCTTCAGAGGAAGGTACCAGAAACCATGAAGCAACCTACCCAAAGATGAAGCATCTCCATCACCTACGCAGATAGTGGTTGGCTTTTGTCTTGAGGCATAAGAGCATTTACAGGGCTTTACCAAAATTGCAAAATGGGAGGTGTCTTTGTAACCGTACCCTTCAATAATCTTTGTTTCATGACACACCTCCTTTATCTGCCTAGTGTTAATTTATCTCAAACCTAATCACTGGGCCCATTATAGCCCTTGAATGTTATCACTGCTACTCCCATGAAATTACCTATAGCTCATATTTACTTTGTTGGCAAATACAAAGCACACCCATAATAGCAATTTCCAAATCGTTCTGACTGTATCAAAGGAAATCCACCCTCTTCTCCTTCTCCACATGACTTGCAAAACTAGTCAAGGTAACGTGAGGGCCTCACAGTACAAGGTATTTGGGGAACGGATGGGCTGTTTTTTCAGAACCTCTGGGTGGGGTTTTCAGAAGTACTCAGTGCTAGCTTAACTCCCCTCTGTCCCCTTGTGCATCAGTGGGTTGGTGCCTTTAACTTCAGTGGGAGGAGAGTTGGACCAAAGCGGAGCGCCTTCTGCCCGCCCTCTGTGAGCACTCCATGGGGTTAGATGTATTATGGTGAGCCGGGTGGAGATTGACGGCACCTTTTCCCCATCCTCACCCCAGGCTACTCTGCAGGCTGGTTTCAACTTCGACAGCCCCAAGAGCCTGTGTAAGTTACAGCCACCTCCCCAGGGTGCCCTGCGGTCTCAGTATACCCCAAATCTCCATAGCACTGTGTGCCTCGAATTCAACCCCAGCATATCCCCTACCACCTCCAGCCACACCCCTGCACCAGAGCTGATGAAGGAATCATCTTATGGCAGCCCTATTGCTCTTTCCACAGTGCCTGCACTAGAGGAATCTCCCCCTGGAGCAACCAGGGCTTGTAGGGTCCCTTTACACCACTCCGGCCCTTTTACACAGCATAAAGGGACTGGGATGAGGGTGAGGATCTTGTCCAAGGTGTCTAGCTTGCCATCCACCCGGCCTGTGCTCATAGCCATCTCTAGCCATCAGCACCAAGAGCTCCTGCTCCTTGCAGCCAGCATCTTTCCTTCCCATGGTGCAGAGGGATGGTTGCTGGATGTGTCCCATGGGGCTGAGCCAGGCATGAGGACACACAATGATACACTGCCCCAGGTGCCTCTGCCAGTTTCTGAAGATTTTAAGCTTTCGTTTATAAACAAAGGCCCAGGTCCTAGGCTGGTGTCACCCTACACACTTCAGTGGAGCTACACCGATTTATGGCAGCTCAAGATTTAGCCCCCTCAAATTTCTAGCTATTATAGATGTGAAGAAAACCTTCTGAACATGATTCACTGCAGAGAGACTGAAACAGCAGTTCTAAGTGAGTCGTGAACTGCCCCGTTCATCACAACAGGTGGTGTTAATTCCAGATCCTAACAATGACACTGTAAATGTCAATGTAACTATTTCATTATGGTAATTTGTGCAGAAACATCCAGCCACACTGTGGATGGGAGATTGTAGGCAGAGCGTGAGCAGAGTACCACCATGCCCTCTGCCGCTAGACCTCTGGGGGTATCTGAGACAAGGCATTAGGGAGGTACGATTGCTTGAAAAAGCAGAGGCATTGCTCTTATGCTTTCTGCTGCGGGGTGGGAGGGGATGTGTCATTTTAAAAATGGCTTGTTAGAGACACATCGGATTTGTTTTTTTCTCTTGGCCTGAATGAAGCCTGGTGCCGTTGAGTATTTTTGGGTAGGTTGAGCGGTTCATTTTCAAGTTATTCATTATGGCCCAGATCATGTCCCCTTAGCCTCCACTCAGTTAGCTTTGTCCCCCCTAACATCCCTCCTTCTAAAGATACAGCAATTTTAGGGGAGTCCCATAGATTCATTATGGAGGGCCTACCACTTGACAAGGAGGAAGATACCCTTCCTGCATGATCCAGGCTGTTGGTCTCTTTAGCCTCTGATAATTCTGAGAGCTCCCTATTATAGTCCATAGACTCTCTAGCAGACTCAAAACCCTGCCATCCACAAGGCTTGTCTTGGAAGTTTTTAAGCTGGCTGCTGTAGTTGCCCGCTGATGTTTTAAAATCAGGAGCTGAACTGACTGGGGTAAACAATTTTAAGAAGTGAGCAGGCACAGCTTTGAAGAAACTCTGTTGTACTTCTTGCCAGTTGAGGATCAAGATATGCCAATTAGTACCGTTGTGATCACTTACTATCTCACTGGATAAAAATAGTCCTACACAGCAGAGTTGCCAGCAATTTTCCGTAACATATGTACCACCCTACTACCAACATTCTCAGACAAACTGTTTTATTAAGGCTGAATTTTAAATATGTATCAATTACATAAGAGAGAAATCTTATTAGAATGTTGTAGGTATAATACACACACACACACACAGAGGAAATTCTAAGTTTCAAAATTCCAAGGACCATATTCTGCTCCCAGGTTATATGAGGTTGCTCCACTGACTCACACTGGTATAACTGAGAAGAGAGTTTTGCTCCAAGGGTGTGAAAGCCTGAATATTCATAGTTACGATTCCACAAGCAAGTTTAACTCTGATCAATGCTTAGCCTCCGCCCATCCACTACCAACCCCTTCATACCCCACCTCCATATTGCTTCTCGACGCTTCCCATACAGACTGCAATCCGCCTTCCAGTGTGTAAATAGAGATCTGCACTCACATAAGCACATCTCATATGGGCCTCTGCTTCATCTACCCACAAATTGCCAAAGAGAACTCAGACATTGTATCTTCCAGACATATTCAAGAAACAATATTTCTATCCACCAGGCTGCTATTAGCCAGACAACCTAGTGTATATAGGACCAGTTTCTGCCACCTTTACTCACACTGATTAATACCCTACTCCATGAGTAATGCTACTGAAATCAGTGGAGCTACTTGCAACATAGATACTGTTGAACGTGAGTAGGGTGGCAAAATATGGCCCTTCGTGACTGTAGTACTCCTCATTCACCTCCTGATATAACTCAAACACTGCACCATAGAACACTTATCATAGACCTACATGAACTCCCAAACAGATGACCAAACACCAGGGGTGAAATCCCATCCTCAGCTCAGTCAGTGGGAGTTTCACCATTGATCTCAGTGGGGCCATATTTTTACTTATTATAATTATAAATAATTATGATATACTTTACTAGACCTCAACCCCGGCTAAATCTTGGGTACACAGCATGACAGGCAGGGATGGGGAGCTAAGAGATAATGTTTATTGAACCTTACCTCTGAATTCCTAGACTCTCAAACATTTGCTATTCTAGAACTAACATGTTCTAATAAGTCTTAGTGTTAAGTAATTGATGTGCATTTTGAAGATTGTTATTATTACATCCAAAATACTATGTTAAAAGGATGTTAAGGTTGCAAAATCAAGGAATTGTCATTTGTTTAGGAGATGCCAGAATCAGGGCCGCCCAGAGGATTCAGGGGGCCTGGGGTCTTCGGCGGCACGAGTCCTTCTGCTCTGGGTCTTTGGGGCACTTTGGTGGCGGGTCCCAGAGCGAATGAAGGACCCGCCGCCGAACTGCCGCCGAAGACCCGGAGCGGAAGAAGCTTCGGGTCTTCGGCAGCAGGTCCTTCACTCGCTCTGGGTGTGTTTGGCGGCACTGAAGGACCTGCCGCCGAAGACCCGCCGAAAACTCTCTTGGGGGCCCCTGAAAACTCTCGTGGGGGCCCCTGCGGGGCCCGGGGCAAATTGCCCCACTTGCCCCCACCCTGGGTGGCCCTGGCCAGAATTAAGTTTGTCCTTAAGCCTTTTACACAGGAAACCTTAATTCTGGCATTTCTGTGCTTGACTTGCAATATTATTGTTGTTTCAATGTAGAATTTTAATGTAATTTCCTAATTAAAAAAAAAAACAGACTGAAGATATAAAGATTCTACCATGTGACACCGTACTGACACACAACCTGGGTAATCAGCAGGATTGGAACTTTTAGGGTACATCTATACTTACCTCCGGGTTCGGCGGTAAGCAATCGATCTTCTGGGATCGATTTATCGCGTCTTGTCTAGACGCGATAAATCGATCCCGGAAGTGCTCGCCATCGACACCGGTACTCCTGCTCCGCGAGAGGAGTACGCGGAGTCGACGGGGGAGCCTGCCTGCCGCGTGTGGACCCGCGGTAAGTACTTTGTAGTTCGAACTAAGATACTTCGACTTCAGCTACGTTATTTACGTAGCTGAAGTTGCGTATCTTAGTTCGAACTGGGGGGTTAGTGTGGACCAGCCCTTAGATCCACCACACAGAGCTCTGCCACTTGAACTAATGATGTAACTGGTAGCAGTAGAAACTGTTATCCTCTATGTAGACTAGCCACTACAGGGAGATGGGACACACTTTTTCCCAGTGAGTTTCACAAGTCTTTGCAGATAGTAGAGGAATATAGAGATTAAGGACTCCTGGGTTTAGTTCGAGGTTTTGGAGGGAGTGTGATCTGGTGGTTACAGACTATTCTGTCCCTGTGCTCCAACCTGTCCCGCTCCCTCTCTCCTTCTGTCCACCCCAACCACCCTAATTTCTGCCCCCCTCTACCTGTGCTCCTATCCAACCCCCCTCCTGTCTCTCATCCTTTGATCCCTGCAGCCACCTCTCCCTTACCCCCACCTCACCACTCAGCATTAAAATCAAGCTGTACCCTCCTTCACTTCCACACTGCCTGTCTCCCTGCTCTCAGTTTTGGTACCCAGCACCACATCAGCCAGGAGCAGCAACTGCAGGGAACGTCCTGCTCAGCTCCTGCAACCCTGGGATGGAGCATGCTCAGTCACTCTGTGGGGATTGCACATGCAGCATATGGTCACACACAGCAGCTGTGAGCATGATCAGTGCAAATGGAATTTTTGGAGAATTTAGCTGCCAAATGCTAACAAATCTCTACTGAGTATGTATGAATTTTATTTTGGACCAACTTTTGTTGGTGGAAGAGACAAGCCTTCGAGCTTCATAGAGCTCTTCTTCAAGTCTGGAAAAGGTAACTTGTCTCTTTCGCCAACAGAAGTCAGTTCAATAAAAGATATTACCTCACCTACCTTGTCTCTCTCCTATGCTGGGACCAACATGGCATCAACAACACTGCAAATATGTATGAACTGACATTTTTCAAGACTTATAGCTTGGCCAAATTTGGGCAGATTTTCACAGGGACAGCAGAAGGCACCTCCCTGACACCAGGGTGACCTCCTGCCCCAGCCACATTTCAAGACCTTGCTCTAAGCACAGAAAAGCTAGAGCTTGTCAACAAAATAATTGTAAGATTGTTTGTCCTGTGCTAAAAACAATCTAAAACAAACCAATTTTGCTGAAACTTCTCAGAAAAATTCAGCCTGAAACAGACACCTGGCATTGAAAATTTCATCCTGAATTATTAAAGTTTGGCATTATAAACAACTGAAAACTGGGGTGTATAAAGGAATGTGCCTGGCAATATATATTACAGACAGCGCTAGTAGCTCTGTCTAGAATTAGTAATGGTTATTTCTTCATTTATTTATTATTTGTGTGTTTAAATACAGATGATGTGCCTCAGATGATCATAAAAGAGTATTTTTGTCCACAAAACCAAACAGCAAAAATAATGTTCATAAACAAAATGAGAACAAACAAGCTTGGTTCTTGGGTGACAAATTTCACACTAGACTGAATGTTTATAATTGAACTGATATAGTAAGAGCAATAAACTACAGAAGTTATTTCTCATTTTCATATTTTCTGTATTGATTTTTCCTCAGTATATTCAAAATGTAAATGTCCAGATAAATTAGAGACACATTATAAGGATGGAAAATTACAGTTCCTCTATTTTTGTTATGCTCCGGGTTGGGAAGTGAAAAGTAAAATACAGAAACCAAAAATGTAATGATGCACTCAGGTCACCTGGCTGATATACTACAGTTTTACTATTTTTATTCACTACGGCACTATTGTTCATAATATAAATTGCCATTGTCAGAATAATAAATAGGGGTTTATAATGGAAATGCTGACATACCATTAATTATGGAACGGCTAGCAAGATGGCTGCATTGCAAATCAGGGTGTGACACAGTTAAAACAAGCACCAGGATGATCAGCTTAAATAATATAGATAGATTTTTTAAAAATATGTTGGTTTCTTTTAATTTTTAAACTCCTTTTTTCTAGTTAAAATACAATTGCCCTTTGCTAATTGCATGTGCAAAGGTATTTCTGTGTAGCAGAATAAGCTCAAATATTAAGCCAATCTAGAAGCAATGGTGAGGTTGTTTTTGTTCCACTGTCACCAGAGACTTGAAATGTCATGCAGTATATAATAGGGGAGAAAAGTCATTTCCACTTCCCTCCCCCTTAAGAAAAGCAAGGTCTCCCTAGTAAAAATAGATCATCACTCTTCATAGGGCAGTGCTGATAATGCTTGCCATAGTGATCAGCAAGTCAGAACTACAGAACATAAATATCCATATATACACACACACATATGCACACCCACCACAGGGTGATACCCTGAGGCCACATTTACCAAGGCCAGGATTTCAACAACATTTTTACAAGAGATTTGTCCCTATTGTCAATGTTTGCAATGTGCCCAAGACTTCTGATATGGTAATTAACTGATTCAATCTGTTAGGACTTGAAGATGATGAGTTAATTAAAAGCCCGTAGACACTGTGGAATACTATACAAGACCACTCAGCATCTTTGGATTGATTTTATTTTGGCCTACCAGAAACTTTTTCCTTTCTGGTGATTTTTAATACCAAAATCTTCAAGTGTTTGATGAATGGATAAGGTCTGTCTGATCACAATTGATCTATGTTTGCAGACTGGGATAGCTTCGTCTTGCAGGTATCAACCCAAGATCTGGAGAACCAGGGGAAATTTGGGGAATTGAAAAACTTTGCAGTTTTTCCCAAAGTGCTGAGGCACATGATGACACAATTTTAAATAGCTTTTTGCGGCTTTCTTTGTATGGGAAAGATTCACTGTCTCTTCAAGAACTGCATAAAAATAATCCTCAGTACAGCAAAGCAAGCAAACAAAAAAACCCAATGTTTTCAGTCTAACCTTGAAAATTTCACTCGTATATTCCAAAGTTAAAAGCAGTTTTCACAGATGAAGAGTTGCAAAATGAAAATTGGTAGTTTCATACAATTCTACATCCTTCTCTCTATATCACTAATCACAAGCATTTTAAAGGTTGAGAACTCTAGAACCTACCAATATTTAATGTTATAGTTTTTGTGTTCTCCTGTCTCCGTTCATTATGGATCTCACTGATTTTAATCTAATTATTTTTGAATAATGTGTTAGTAGATTGAAGTTATGTTAAAATATAATACCAGCCTACTGCATCTCAGACCTGCCCTACTTTGCTGATTGCATGGTAAATGGTGCACTTTAAACATTCAGTTGGGTTAACATGTCACTTTTAGGGCCAAATTCTGCCCTTTGTTACATCTGTACCGCTCTGCAGTCATCATTGGGAGTTGTATTTGCAGGCAGAATTTGTACTTTTTGTGGAAAGGGCAGCAAATTTTCAAAGGGGCACTATAAATGCACACTTGCGGGGTTTTGCATGAGCAAATGTGTGGCATCCAAACATGCAAAATACTTCACAAGGAAAATTATGGGACAAATTAAGGACCAAGTCGTTCAGATCTTCTTCAGGCAATTGCCTAAGGACTCAGTAAAGACTGCAGTGTTTGGCTGCTAAAGAGGTTTAGCTTGAAAATGTGGCTCTAAAGACGTCTGACTTGGAAACACAGCTAAGGGTATACAACAGACTCCTTGTCTGTTTCTTATGCTGTAATTGTTTAATTTACGTACTTAGAGAATAAATGCACAACCCCAAGATGTGATTCTCTACACTTTCATGAATAATGCTCGTTTCTGTGTGTTCTGAAAATGTTGTTTTTTTAAAGTTATGCAGTGATCTGGTGATATAATTGGTTTCTTCTCTTCACGCTTATCTCATCAAAATCTAGAGATTATATGTGCATAATGCTACAAGAGCGATATTTCCTTTTTTTCTTTGTGCTGATGGAAGAGCAGAGCCCCAGTGGTCTGGCAAAGGAGGCTGTGTCTTGCACATATGGACACTCTGTGCTAAGCTACATGACTTTGGAATGATTTCTAATAAACGGACGTCTGGAAAGGTGGTCCCAGTCCAGTTCCATTTGTTGCCAGGCCACATAAAGAAAAACACAATGAGATGAATTTTCAGTACAGCGAGTGGCAATTGAGAAGCTCAGCTTTTCTGCCTCACCTGGCACTGAACATATAATATGAACTAAAGTTTTCTGCTCAGAGCTGAGTTTTGAGGCAATAATAAACAGTTTATCATTCTCCATGATGTTCAATTTCTGTAGGAAAGTCACCTAACTTTTATACGCAGCAGATAATGTCAATGTACAATACAGCAAACTCTTCACATCTATGGATGCAGCCTCTCAATCCCCACAAGGGTTCAGGTTGGGCTTTGAGATAACACACATTTTTCAGTGCTGCCAAACAGGAGTTGGGGAATTCTACATGGACAGGTTAGAATTATCAACTCTTCCCATGTAGAATGGATAGTCCGTGTTTAAAAGGGTATTGTGAGGGAATTGGTTCTACAAAATGTAACCTTGGGAAAGCTCTTCTCCGTGAGCATTAGTCGATCCATTTTTGAAAATGTTCTTCAAATAGAGCATTCACAAATCATTTGTTTTCATTACTTGGTCAATATGTCCAGGTGTCATGGGAACTCTGGAAGAGGAGAAAGCCCCAATGGAGGACGAACACTGAAAGAGTCACGGTAGGACATTTGCAAATGGTAATTTGTGTTATTTTTGACCACCTCGTCTCCCCCTTTCCACCTCTTCAATCTACAACCACTTCAGGGTATTCATTAAAAATGGAGCCTTAATATTTCAAGAAAGCCAAGAACTGAAAGCCTTTAATTATCAAACGTGACTAGTGCTTTTTGGATACTCAAACTGAGGCATCTTAATGGGATCTGCAATTCAGAAAGTGCTGAGCACCCACCCTCTGAACAGAAGGCCTTTTAAACATGCCTCAATTTGGACACCCAAAATCACTCTGGAAGACTTAGGCCTCAGTTACTACAGAAATCATGGAAAACGGTAGGGGAAAGAGAAAACAGATGGCAGGCCCAGGCCTTTTTGATCTAGAGCCCTCCCAATCCCCACCTCTGCCCCAAATAACGTTATACGACCAGCAGGCCCCTACCTGGCAGCCCAAGGATGGTGAAGTAAGAGCGGCATTCGGTGAAACCTGAACTCTCCCTGACACAGGTGCGCCACAGGCCTTGGTAGTTATACACGGCTGTCACTGGGTTGTTGTAAAGGTCTTGAGTGCTCCACATGTTCATGCCTGTTGCCGCTATGATTCCACCTACTCCTAAAACTGACACCACAAAGCCCAGGGACTGGCATATTGTCACAGACATGACGGCTGCTAGATCTCAAAATGGGCCTTGGAGGTGCAAAAGCACTATACAAATCTTGTCTGGGCAGCCCGGCGAGCACAAAGGTACTTTTAGCTGGAGCCGCTGGCCACGTCACTAATGGAGTCAGGAAAGGTCTGGCCTGTGCTTCACAGACTTGCCCTGTTCCCTTTATCTGTTTCAGGGAGATAATTTTCCTTAATCGGTACCAAGAGCCATTTGTTACTCACAGTGTTAACACCTTGCTCTCTGTTTACCTTGCAGAGTAGTTTCACTCTCACTAATGAGGTGCACTGGCGACTGCAGCCACTGGGAACGACTGGCGAAAGCTGTGTTTGGCAACGTATTGAACAGAAATGAGAGAAAAGGCATCAAAAAGCCCAGCAGTTTCACAGGTGGTGGGACAGATATTCCAAAGGGCTGTTGGGGCTCCTAAAGGATATCCATGCTGGAGGGAAAGGCACCTTCCCAGCTCTGTTGTGCTTTCCTTTGTCTCACAGTCAGAGCTTCTCTGCTTCCCTTTGATTTTGACTGACATGAGCAGTGTGTGGAGCCTAGGTCTGAGAGCATGAGACCTGTCCATGGACAGGATTGAGTATTTCAGTGAGAAGGCAGTAAGGCATACCCAAACTCTGCCTCCTCATCTGCTGCCCTCAATGCTAAGTCCTGGGAAGGTCCCCTGCATGGGCCGTTTGTCTGGATTCTTTCAAACTAGGGAGGACAACTCCACATCCTTGCACAGGCGCTGGCTACTATTGCAGTCCCCATGTTGTCCTGGTCTGCTAATGAGGCAGGGCCATAGCCACACAACTAATTATTAATTAACAGTACAGCTAATTATTAGGCATACAAGGGAGTGTTTCCTGCCTCCCATTAGAGAAGGTGGGCTTGTCAACGCTTGAAATCCCACAGCGGCACAGCAGCTGTAGTGCTTCTGTGTAGACACTCACTAAAGCGATGGGAGGGGTTCTCCATCTCCTTGAGCACCAGTAGTGGGATCAATGGACGAATTCTTCCGTCAACCTAGCACTGTCCACACCGGAGCTGGGTCGGCTTAACTGTGTTGCTTAGGGGTGTGGATTTTTCACACCCCTGAGCGACATAGGTGGGTCAACTTAACATCTGAATGCAGACCCAGTCACTAGCATCACAGTATCACACTGCTCCGGCCTCTGCATTGCTTCCAATGCCAGGCTGTGGATTTGGGCCACAATATCTGTGACAGAGGCTTGGTTCCGGGCATAGCATTATCTCCTTATAAAGACAAAGCTGGTTTTACAAAACAAGGTCCAATCAGTTGCTTTAGAACAATAGCTTGTCCCGCACTCTGTGGAGTGTGTGTGTGTGTGTGTTGGGGGAGGGGAGGAGAAGCTAAGTACTAGGCCTTCACCATAATTCAGGTGCTTCCAGGCATATGAGAAGAGCCAGATCCCCTAAGCTCTTCACAAAGGGCCTGGGCCAAATGGGTAGCTTCCCAGTCTCTTCATTGGGCGCTGGGTCAGGCCCAAACACCTGCTTGCCATAAAGCGTGATGACATGCACCACCTCTCACATGTCTTGGCTGTGATTACTTTCGGTATCAGTCACTGCAGAGAGCAGGTTCATGAATCACGAGAAGTTTCCCTGATACCACACAGCTCAAAATAGAGACTAAAACTAGAGAACAAATATGGTTGCCTCTGTTTGCCTGTGCTGGGCTTTCACAGCTTGGGGAAGGGCTCACCACATGTGGGATTTGTTCGAAATAAATACGTAAATAGAAATACGCCCTGGCAGCTGTGACACCAACCCAACATGCTGGGCGTTGGTCACCAGCAGGATGCTCCAGTGTAACTCAACCCGGCCTATTGAATCCACAGAGGCAGCATGGCATATGGGAATGAATATGTGAGAGGGAGTCACAAGCCCCCCAAGTTCTAATCCTTCTTCTGACACTGACTTGTGTGGGGACTTGGACAAGTCCCTTAGGGTCAGAAGATGCCTGGTCCTTGTACACATGTGAAAAGGGACTGGAAAGGTGGCTCTCCTGTTGGTGTGACACTCTGCACAAAGGGGCCATGACAATGTGTGTTTGGGGGTCATGTCTTGTACTCAGGAAGCACAAACACTGCTCAGGGCTGGTGGTACTATCGCTGCCAGTCTCAACACGCAGTAGGGAGGGGCCAGGGGTTTGTGTTCCTGTCCTTTCCCCAGGGTTGGCACAGCAGCAGAATGTCCACCACCTCCAGGAGGATATACTGTGCCTTTCCGAAAGCTCCAGGTGGAGCACTGTGCTGCTGCAATATCTCCAACATTGGGCAGCATTTTGCAAGCACAGCTGAGCCTAATGCCTCAGTTTCACCATCTATAAAGCAGGGTTTAAGGCTTACTTTCCATGGGGCTGTAAGGCTTGAGTCATCAGTTGTGAAACCATTGAATTCCTAGTGCAGAGAGTGCTATAAAAATGAGAAGGGTCAGAGCCTTAGCTGAGGTAAGTGAGCGTGGCTCCATTTGTTTCAATGACTATGCCGATTTATACCAGCTGAGAATCTGGCCCGAAGTAACATTGTTATTATTCATAACCAGAGGTCTCCATTGTAGCAACCCAATACAGTTTCATCAGTCTTACAGTGAGACTGATCGAGGATTTAACCCTTCCGACCACCTAAAACTTCAAAACTCGATATTACAGTTCCCCGAATAATTGTTCTCCTTATTCCAGCATGAACAATTCATTTATGTGCTTGAGTCATTACCCAATACTTCCCCTCCTCCTGGGAATCAAACACCATGGTGGATTCTTGTGATTTCCCCTCTCCTCCATCAATCTGTGACAATATCTCTGTTCTGAGTGATTTCTCATTGTAATTTACTGGACTATCGCAAAACAGGTTCAGAGCAACCGAGACTTTTCCATAAAAGCTTCTTCCTTGACTTTATATTTTGAGGAGCTTCTTCCAGAAGCATGGGGCCAGCTCATTCCCCAGTGAGCAGCAGCAGAAGAGAATCCCAAATCAGCAGGTTCTCTCATTCTAAAGGAGCAGATTTACGGAATGGAAAAGAGGGGATTAAAGTTCTGTTATGCTATGGGAGCGCTTTTCTGAGATCTCATCTGTCATCTCCCAAACCACTTAATATTATAGTTTAATCTACCTGAAAAACAAAACTCCCACTCCCAGAGTGAACTTTCCTCTGCTGTTTTTTATTTCTTGTATAAAAACTAGAAGATTTGTTTTAAAATGAGGTGATTTACTCCCATATGCCTTTAGTGAGAAGAAACAGCAAGACGGTAGATATATCTCCTAGGAACATCCTAGCAATCAAACACCTCACGTTATCCTTACTCTTCTCTACATGTAACTACAGCATCACAGAAATGGCTGCAGATATATTTTTCTGAATATAAATAAGATTAAGGGATTGAGATGTGACCATGAATATTCATTGTGCCTATTCAGTGGGGACCTACTAATCAGGACAATGGCTCAGGGGATTTTGATATTTGTTCCCCTTCATTCTCAGAATGTGGTTCATCTGGCAATGGCCTAGTAGATTGGTGAGACAATAAGTCTAAAAGAAGATGGTAGGCACAGTATTTTAGTATTCTTTCTGTATGTCTCTGCTCAAGTGGACTTTCACAATCAGTGGCTTGTGGGGAAAGGGGAGTTAAGAGGTTCCAAAACTAAAGGAAAATTAAAAAAACCCCAGAATTTTGTCAAGCCTGTGCTACAGTTGGCCAGGACATTGGAGTTAACAACCTTAACAATGTGAAAAAGGTCTTATGATGGGTATTGACCACATGTAGCTAGGTCATTTATAAATCACATCCAACATACGGCACCTACATCAGCACAGTGCCCCCTAGAATCAGGATAGGGCAGATGCTGCCAAGCTGTGGTCTACGGATCACTGTTGGCTTTAAGAGCACTTGCTGATGGTCTACAGAGGTCTATGGCTCCTTCTTGCTGCTCCATTGCATTAAAGAAAGCTATCTACCAGGGTATTCATAGAATCATAGAATCACAGAAGATTAGGGTTGGAAGAGACCTCAGGAGGTCATCTAGTCCAACTCCAACTAAATCATCCCAGCCAGGGCTTTGTCAAACCGGACCTTAAAAACCTCTAAGGATGGTACACCACCTCCCTAGGTAACCCATTCCAATGCTTCATCACCCTCCTAGTGAAATAGTGTTTCCTAATATCCAACCTAGACCTCCCCCACTGCAACTTGAGACCATTGCTCCTTGTTCTGTCATCTGCCACCACTGAGAACAGCCTAGCTCCATCCTCTTTGGAACCCCCCTTCAGGTAGTTGAAGGCTGCTATCAAATCCCCCCTCACCCATCTCTTCTGCAGACTAAATAAGCCCAGTTCCCTCAGCCTCTCCTCCAGGCTCATGAACAATTTGTGTCAAAACTTTTTTCAACAGAAAACTGGATTTTTGACTAAAAAGAATTTTTGGGTGAAAGTGTCTGCTTCCTTCTTTTTTTTTTGGTCAATCCCCTCCTCCCTTCCCAACATCTAAAATGTTTTGGGCTCTGGGCACTGAACTATTCACTAATTTGGCAAAAAGATTTTCCAAACAAACTGAAAAAAAAATCAAAAATGTATAAACGGTTTGTTTTGACATTTTCGAAACAAATCATTTAATTTCCTTATAAACTGACATTTTCCAAATGAAATGTCAATTTGAAATGACACTTCAAAATGTTTCATTCAACCCAAACAACATTTTTTTTTGGCTTTTGAATTCACTGAGAAAAGCGGGAGGGAAAAATCAGTTTTGGTTTGAAACAAATCTTTGTTTGTTCAGCCACCTATCTGAAAAATCAGTTATTTGCTTTGCTTAACTTACCCATGTTGGGTCTTGTGACTTATGCTCTAAAGTGCCTAAGGCACTTTTGAAAATGGGACTTAGGCTCCTAAATCATTTGGGTACTTTGAAAAATGTCACCTGCAAGCTATTGCTGTAGGTGCAATGTGGGAAGTGGTATGATTGTGAATGGGGAAGATGGGCTGTGTGATCACAGCTGGTGGGGAGGAGACAAACTCTTGGTGGAGATCTGGTCCTTGCTATGAAAAGGGTGGAGAACCACTAGGCTAGGATATTGGTTTAATGCTGACTGAGCAAGCAGTGCTATTTACTAAGTTACCCACACAGATTCCTGCAGCAGCTGGGTTACGTTTGGGAGGGTTTCCATCCAAATACAAAGCAGCCCCAGCCTTGTATAATGTATTCATGTGAGTTCATGCAGTCGACAATTGATGTATACATCACATAATGTCTATTGAAATTAATTATGATAAAACTACCAAAAATAAGTTACTTTAAATAGCGAGGAGGTGCTCAGATACTACCACGATGGGGACCATGTATGTACCGAGTGAGAGCTTTGAAGAAATCCAGTTCAGAAGCTGGTTGAAGGATGGGTGGGCCTGGGGTTTTCCTCTGGACTGATTTTTTTTTTCCTGAAGGATGAAAGCCCATTAATTCCTTCCAAATACAATTGCCTCCTCCAGCTTAGGGCCAAATTTCCCAAAGTGCCAAAGGCATTTAGAAGCCCAAGTCCCATTTCAATGGACAATCCCTTAAAATCTTTCTCTTTAACAGGGGCTCTCCCCTCAATACCACGTCATCTCTTAATGACTTTAGACAAATATCTGGGGGAGTAACTCTTTAAACCTGGCTTGTTATAGCGGCTACAGTGACCCTAGTAAGAGGGTAAATTGAACTAGCACAGGTGAGACTCAGAGTGCATTCCTTATAATGCTTTATGGGCCTAATCCAGAGACAAGAGTCCATCAGGAGTCTTTCCATTGGCTTTAATGGGTTTTGGATCAAGCCCTGTACATGTATATTTGCAGCCAAACATTGTCCAGTGTTTCCATTTGCCAAGTTTCCCTGTGACCCTGCTAGGTTTCTTTATCCTGCCTTCCCCTGTGTCAATGGGAGTGGATCTCTCCTGGATACCAGATTTGTCCCTGCAAGGGAGGGTGCCTGGGATGACTAATTATTTTATTAATAAGTCAGCTGTAATTTCAAAGACATCTTGTTGACCCATCTAAAGCCAAGTGAATCACTCACGCTGGAAGAGGCTCTTTCGGCTTGATCCCTCCGGGGACACAGCGACGTTGGGTGGCAGGAGGAGCCGCAGAGGGAGTGATATCCAACCGGACAATGAGGAGCACAGTGACAAAGTGTTCACATCATTGGCTGATAGGTCTGCATCAGTCACTCATTCACAAGCACAAGGTCTAAATTGCAGAACCAATTAACGGCACTAATAGCCCTTGCCTGAATTAATCTTTGAGACAAAAGGGAAGAGAAGTGGAAGTGCTATTAGCAAATCAAGCTGTACCATCCCTGCTTTATTGCAGGAATCTAAGTGTCTGCATTTGGCTATTATGAACTGACTGCAATTACAGCCCTCATTTAAAATGATTAAATGGTTATAATTATTTTTCAATTAAAACTTAGATCTTCCATTTATGCAATATCGTAGGCTTCAATTAAAGTTATTTTTTTTCCCTTTCCTGCTGTGCCAAAAGATTCCTGCTTCTGCTCCAGCTGCTAAGAGCCAAATAACTTGCTAATAACGCTTTTGTTTTTATCCCTTAGTCCCAGCCGCACTGAACTTGTGCACAGTGAAGCGGATTAACCACCAAGCACAGCATTTGCAATACCTGCTGGAGGTCAGGAACAATATACACGTAGAGAGTTTTACAGGTCTCAGCTGCCCCTCTGGATCTAAAGCACCTTCTGGACATGGGCAGGTGAAAGGGCATCATACACCAGCATAAGGATTACACATAAGAAGCTAACGAGATCTTGAGCACTATTCCCTTCCCATGTCAGCAGTTGCTGCAGTTGATGTGTGACCATTATTCAGTCACCAATGGGAGAAGAGGGTGTCCGAGTGACCATGAATGGCAGATGCCAAGGAGAGAATAGCTCCATTCACACGGCCCAAAGTTGGACAAGATTTGCCCTAGAAATTGGAGTAGTTCATCTCTGGGGGGAAGTGTGTGGACAGCATAGACGAGGGGTGTTGGAGAAGAACCCTAGGGGGGAGATGTGGGGAGAAGGGAAGAAGAGAAGGTAAAATAGGGGTAAAGAGAGGAAGTGGAGAGACAATAAGAAACAGAAAGGAGGGAAAAAACCAAACAGCAGGAAATCTTCAGCCAGCCCAAGTAGCAGCGCCCTGCGGGGGATCGCAGAGGGAAGAGAAAGAGGAGTCTGTCTCCACAGGGATGCAGAAAAGTGGTGCAGCTGCTCCACAAAGGCTTCTTCAGCCCAATGAGTAGAACAGCATCCACAGCCTAGCACCACCATCTTTCATACAGCAAGGAGCAGCAGACTCCCCAAACTTATCCCTGCCTTGGCCCATCTGCATCACCCCACACTTCCCTGCATGCTGCCAAACAATGAACCTCTGCAGAACCTGGCTTAGACCTGTAGGGAAGGGAGGGGGTGCACAGAGCTGTGCACTCCTCAAACATTACTCTCCCTCTGCAGCAGAACCTCTCCAGTTGTGCTTCATTGTGACCTTCCTCACTTGTGGAGAAGGAGTTGTGATTTGCCCCAGAAGGAAGAAAAACAGGGACAACAGAGCTCTTGACCATCACAGGCTGGAGGAGCTGCTTAGAAAGAACTAATTAGGCATCATAAAGCATAGGGGAAATAGGGAAGGTAAGAAACTGAAAAACAATTCAATTCTCCCACCCCTCAGATTGAGGTTTGTCCAAGAAATTCAGCTTCTTCTCCTTCTTAACCTTTCCAAAGTGCAAGAGAAGTTTGCAAATAATGGCCCGATTCCTGAAAGGCACCAAGCACTTGTGATTCCTGCTACAATTAATACTAGAGCTTAATGGAGAACAGAAATTCCATTTCACAAAGGATTTCAGAATTTGTTTTGATTTTGATTTGGAACACCACCTGAAAATTTTGAAATTTTCAAACATTAAAATAAAAAAAAAACCTTTCAGATAGATCAAAATGCTTAATTTTGATTTTGGCTTTTTCTATAATATGTAATGTAAAACAGCACAAAGAAATTCAAAATAAAAGATTGTTTCAAAATGAAAAATGAAAAAGTTTCAGAAAATGTCAAAACAACGTCAGAACTATTAGAATTGTTTTCCTTTTTTTCCCCTCAGAATGAACTTTTGGCAAAATTTGCATGATTTCACAAAGTGCTTTGATTTTGTTAGGACTCCAATTCCAATGGAAAATGGTTCCATCAAAGTTTTTCTGACCAGCTCCGATCAATAGGAGTTCAGTAGCAGCTCGGAGACTTCTTGGGATTTGTCCTTCTAAATTAAGGACACACACAGTTGTATTGGACCAGATTTCTTGAACTATGAGTTATCACCTTAATTGCATGTAGAATCATATCATAGTAACCATGACTGGGCATGCAATAATAGTAATTGTGCATGGAAACTAAGGCCATTAATTCCAGCATTTTATTGGAGGAGTTTTGTAAACCATGAGCCTTGAAATGAATGTTTCTCAGGGATTATCAAATATCCCAATTGGCAGTGCTGTTTAAAAGCACTATGAATCCTGAAAAAAAAATAACTCCACATGCTAGTTGTCCACTAGCTTGCTCATGGAGATTATAAACACTGTGTTCTCTGAAGAGAAATCCATGACAATTATAAAGACTTTCCACTGCAGTTTGTAAGATCTGAAAGTCCTGAACTGAGAAAGAATCAGTTCTATCACCTTGTCGGCAGTTATTCTAGCATTCATGAGACAAAAGTTGGATGGCTAATGGAGGTTATACAGTTATATTAGTTTACAAGAGGATCTTGAACACAGAGCTAGTCAAGAACTGTAGCTGTTCATAGGAAAAAGAAAGTTTTCAAGGAAATTTTCATTTCCAAAAACTTTGGGGAAAAAAATGAAATTGTTAAAATGTCCTGTTTTGACAAAACTGAATTTTTCTTTTCAAAAATTTCATTCACAAATGGCTTTTTGTTTTGAAATGTAAGCTAATTATAGTAAAATAATTAAGAAAGGTCAAAATCAAAAGAAAGCATTTTGATTGACTCAAACCAATTTTTTTTCAGGTTGTCTGTTTGCAAAATTGTTTGAGAAAGGGCAAAATGTTTGAAATCTCAATAATTTTCCTAGGCAAGGAAAACCATTTCCTGCCTGGCTCTCCCTTTGTAAACTTTCTGCACTGAAACACTCAGGGAGTATTGTAATTAACAGAAGAGGTCCTACAGATGGTATTCACAAGGTTCTTAGGCAGAGAGAGGTCACCTGTTTAGCTAACTAAATATAGATTTGAGGGTTCAATTTTAGACACCAAGCTTAAAAATTTTGCCTCAGATCTGTAGTATTATATATATGTACAAAATTATGTACAACTTTCTTTAGCAGATATTAAGTCTGCTAAGGAAAGCACATGGTTTGAAAATGTTGCAAAAACACAACTATCACAACTGACACAGTTGATAGTTACTGTTCATCTCAAATGATGGTGAAGCAGGGAATGGGTGACGGGATGGATCACTTGATGATTACATGTTCTGTTCATTCCCTCTGAAGCCAGGGCCGGATTAACTTTTTGTGGGCCTGGTGCCAAACATATTTTTGGGCCCCCATGGGGCAAGGTGCAGGGGAGCGGGATGGCCAGTCTCCAGAGAGAAGGGCAGGCTGGGGGCAATGAGGCACAGAGTGGCGGGAGCAGCCCCGCTCCACGCAGCCCAGCAGGAGGGCACTGTTTATGAACCTGCAGCTGCCAGATGCACACTGGCCTGCCCAGCCCTGTGCTGCCAGCATGCCCCTTCCTCTTGAGGGCGGGCCCACACCACACCGCCCCCCTGCCCAGTGCCCCACCCTTATGCCCAGCGCCCCCTCGCCCAGAGACCTCCACCACAGATCTCTATGCCCAGCCCACACCCCTCCCAGAGACCTCTCCCACTGGCCTCCCACCACAACTGCACAGCACCCTGCACACCACACCACTCGCCCAGCACCCCCTGCCCATAGACTTCCCCACTGCCCACCACCTCCTCAGAGTCCCACCATCACAGCTGCACAGCATCCCAGGTTCCTGAGGGGATGCTGCACCAAAAAATTTAAAATTCTGCGCATATTTTAAAATTCTGCACATTTTGTCAATAAATAAATGTGGAGGCTCCAACATGGTAGTGGGGAGCACAGGCCACTGGTTGCATGGAGGTGGGAGATTACTCTGCAGCCTCCCCCAACCCAACCCCAGGACAGGGACTCAGCGGTGAGGCTGCTTCCGACCCTGACACAGTGCAAGGGCCAGGCCTGCCCCAGAAACACCCTGGGGCCCTGCCCCCCTGTGTGTGGTGCACCAGGTGTGGGTGAGCAGGCTCAGCCCAGCAGCAGGATCCAAGTGCAGAGGGACTTAGTGTGGGGAGATCCAGGTGAGGGTAAGAAAGTTCTCTGTGGGGCAATCTGGGTGCCGGCGGCTCAGTGGGAGATCTGGATGCACAGAAGCCATTGCGGGGTTCCAGGTGCAAGGGCAATGGGACTTTGCAGGGGATCCAGGTGAAGGTGTTTGGGGCTCAGAAGGGGGGGGTCTAGGTGCAGGGGAGGTGGGGTTCATTTGGGTGGGGGTGTAGGTGGTTGGGGCTCAGTGGGGAGGGTGTCTGGGGGGGCTCCTCACGTGGTACAGATGCAGGGGATGTGAGGCTTGTCAGGGTGAGGGTTCGATGGGCCTGCTTAACAGGGGAGCCCCAGCTTCTGCCAAGGGGATGCCGCATGCTGGGCTCCAGCTTCCCCCCCTGTCCCCACTTTCCTTTCCCCCATCCCCTTCTCTTCCCCATCCCATGCCCCTTCCCCACTGCTCCATCTCCTCCCCACCCCACCCCCTTCCTTCCCCACTGCCTCTTTCCCCCTAGCCCCAGCCTGCCCCTGCCCTTCCCCACCATAGGTGCTCACTGTTGTACAGAAAACAGGATGGGTCCCAGCACACACAAGGGAAGCTCAACCAGAACTAGGACCCAGAAAGTGGCATCTTCTGAGCAGCACCCTCTTTTTTCAGCCAGGCAGCTCTGTGCTTGCAGAAAGGGGGGGAGGCAGTGGCATGTGACTCCATGTGCCCCCCAGCACTCATCATCGGCAGGGCTGGGAGCCGGCGGGGTGGAGCGGAGCGGGCTAGGGCCGGGTCACTCCACTTCCCACCACCTGGTGAGTGCAGGGCAGGCCCGACCCCTGCTGCAGTCCCCCGGGGTGTAGCTCAGGAGAAGGTGTGGAGTGGGAGTGGGGCTGGGACGGAGCAGGGGTGGGAAGAGGTGGGGCGGGAGTGGAGCAGGGGCGGGGGCAGCTTTCCTGACAGGCTCAGCCAGCCAGGGGATCGGGCTGGCCGCTGGAGGCTGGAGCAGCAAGTCCTGACACTGGGACCCCTTCTGAGTGTGGGCCTGGCGCCATGATGCCACTGGCGCCATGGTAAACCCGGTACTGTCTGAAGCACCTGACTTCGGCCACTGTTGGAAGACAGGATACTGGGCTAGATGGACCTTTGGTCTAACTCAGTATGTCCATTCTTATGAGAGTGGATAACTGGGACCTAGGATGATCCTTGTGTTCTAACTATGACTAACCAAATTCTCAACTTCTTTGTGCTTCAGGCTCCTAGATGGAAAACTGGGTAAAAAGTAGGATGCTCACGGACAATCAGATTTTGCATTTCAGCGAGATTTTCTTTAAAGAAGGAATTTTAAAAAAAAACCCTCTCTTGTGTATTCCCATCTGCCAGGGGATGTTTGACCCTATTTTTTAAAAAAAATAAAGTTACTTTTTGACCTCCAAACCTTTGTGTGAATTTGATGCTAATGAAATGAGGCACTGGGGGACCTGACTATACTGCTCTGATGGTCAGTGTGTGAAGAGCTGTGCACCCCAAAGCACTGCACTGTAACTCCTCTTTGTGGACACTGTGGGCATGAACAAAAAGATTCTCACTTTGCATTCAGGTAGCCCTGTTTGAAGAGGACTGTGTTAACCCAAACTAGGAACCTTTTAGTTCACACCCACAGTGTCCACATGGAGGAGTTACAGTGCAGCCCCTTGGTGTGCACTGTTATTCATACCTCCGTAGTCCGAATTGCAGGGCAGCATAGACATATCACTAGCTAAGGTTTTTTTTTTCCAGGTGCATACACATATCTGTACTGCAGCTCTGTCAGTTCCACATGCCTGACTGGATCCTTGGTCTCCTTCTCCCTCCCACGTTGACCAATTCAAACTCGAAATGAGATGGACATGTTTAACAGTGAATGTAATGCACCCCTGCAACAAGATACTGTGGGTTGTGGGAGATCCTCCAACAGGAGACTTTAAAATCGAGACTCTCTCTCTAAAAGACATGCCGTAGCTCAGCCCTAAGCTATTGGGCACAAAGCAGGATTCGCTGGGTGGGCCTGTGCTATGCAGATGGTCAGACTAGAGGATGGGAGTGGTCTTTTGTCATTCCAGATGAGTAGTGCATGGAGAAGGAGACATGCGGCAGTGTGGGGAGGCTATGAACAACAGGCAACACAGGTATTTCTGATACAGGACATGTCCCTTGGGAAGGGGCTATTTTACAAACACAAGTGCACTGATGGCCTTGGAGACAGAAAGCAGAAAGATCAGCATGTTAGCATAGGAATTGGGTCTAGGGGTTCAACGAGAATTGGGACAGCAGCGATTCCTTTGAAAACGACAAGGCTGAGGTCTTGCCTTTTGAGCTGGGTGAGATGTTGCTTGTGTGGATGGCAGCAGAAGGGGGACGATTATGATGGATTTATGGTTGGCTCTATAGTACCTGTCATGGGAATCCCTGCTGCCTGCTCAGCTTCAGACAAGTTGCTAGTCCTGAGTGCATCATGGCAGTGTCTGTGTTCCTCCTAGTCCAGCACATGAAGCCCAGAAGCTGCTGTGATAGCTGACTGAACGTCTGCCATTTTCCCTTGTCCCCGAGTGTTTGCTTCTAATTGCTTAAAAAGTTACAAGGAAGTAGGCTTTAAAAAATTAGTTTATGTAAAATGAATGTGACTGTCAAACAGTCAGTGTGGTTTACTTGCATCAGTTCTATGCCCCCAACTGGATTTATACATTCCTAGTGCTGAGTTCTAAGGACCTTCGCACTCACTTTGAGCAGCGACTATTAAATGAGGTAATAGATTTACTCCTGGAGGAATTCTGTGCCACTGTGCATGCACAGAATTTATGTCCCCACAGATTTCTTCCCTTCTCCACAGAAAAATGACTTTCTGATGGGGAAGCAAAGGGAAGCCACATGAGCAGTCACACGACTCTCCCCAAGCAGTATGTTTTGGGTGCCCAGGGTAGCCAGCAGAGAGGTAAATCACTGTGGGGCAGAGGGCAGGACTGGAGGAGACCCAGCTGGTGGCTCCTACCCTGCTCCCAGCTCAGTTGCTAGTCCCAGCTGGGCTGGAGAGGACGGAATTTCCTCTTTCACTGCATGGCATCCGGGGCTGTGTCAGACCCACCCTCAGATTTCTCCCCTGGCTGTAGGAAGCTCTGCAACCCCCCCACCCCCAGCCCATGCGCTTCCTGCACCCATCGCTCCTCAGCTGCAGGGGGAGGGATCACTGTACAGGGAGCAGCTCCCCTATTTGCCCAACCCCCGTACATCCAGACCACCTCATGCTCAAACCCTCCTGCCAAGCCTCACCCCCCCTGCACCCAGAAGCCCCCCCTATAAGCCCCACTCCTCCTGCACCTGGACCACCCTGATAAGTCACCCTCACCAGGATCCCCCCATACTGAGCCCTAACCAGCTGCACCAGGAGCCACACCCCACTGAGCCCCACTCCCACAGCATCTGGACCCCCTCACTGAGCTCCCCACACACAGACTCCCCTGCTGAGCTCTAGCCACCCCACCCCCAGACCCCCTGCAGAGTCCCATTATTGTTGCACTCAGAACTTTCCAACAAGCCCCTGTGCATCCAGATTCCCACCCCCCCCCGCACCTGGATCCCCCACTGAGCCGTCTGCACCCAGAATGCCCGACACAGAACCCTCTCAACCCACACCTGGATCCCCCCACACCAAGACCCCACACACTTGGATCCTGCCTTGCTGAGCCTACCTGGCGCACCTTGCATGGAGGGGCAGGGCCCTGGTCTGTTTCTGGGACAGGCCCGGTCCTTGCACTGTGTCAGGGTTGGGTGCAGCCTCACTGCTGAGTCCATGTCCCGGGGGGGAGATGTACAGTGATTTGCCACCTCTGTGCAGCCAGTGGCCTGTGCTCCCCAATGCCATGCTAGAGCTTCCACCTTTATTTGACCAAAAAAAAATAATTGGAGAATTTTAAAATATTGTGCGCAGAATTTTTATGACGCAGAATACCCTCAGGAGTATAGATTGACCACCTACCTTTCTCTGCTATGGATTCACAGTTCAGGCCAGCAACAGATATCTATTCTCCTGCTTCGGCTCTGTTCACACCTGTCCTACCCCCGCATGTTCAGGATGATTTCTTGTTTACTTGCTTATTACTGTTACTAGTGGAAGCAGTATCAGTATTAGGTTTCCTTTATTTAGTATGAAATGAAAGTGTTTTTGTAGATGAAAATAGGACTTTCTGGGCCTCTTCACCACTACCTTCCTCTAAATATAGGGTGGTGTAACTCCATTGTAGTAATGAATCAAGCCCCTTATGTATATACAAATGAATGCAGAGACGGATCTAAAGAAATGAGTTACTTAGGTCACCTAGTCTAGGATTCTCCACTAATGCAGGTTTGTTCTCTACACTCAGATTGTGTTTCTGTCTAGTCTGCTTTTAAACACCTCTAATGTTATTGCCCCAGCTATGTCAATTCCATTGTCAAAATTGACCTGTCTTCAACACGTACTTTTCCTAATATCCAGTTGGTGTTTCTTTTTTCCAGGTTTGGGTCCCTAGTTCTTCTTTTACCACCTTAAATAAATCATCTATCACTTTAGTGCTATTTCCTCTCAAGTGTTTATATACAGATATCCTATATGCCTCCTTTGTTATCTTTTCTCGAGGCTGCACATGATAAGATTCCCTTAATCTCTCTTCATGAGCCATACCCTCTAATCCTTTTATCATACTTGTTGGCCATCGTTGGATTCCCTCCAGTTTAACAATGTTTCTTATTTTAATAATTAGATGAAAAAACCCCCTATGCTAGTGCAATGTTAAGGTTGCACACTTAAACACCCCAAAGCCAGGAAATACCAATATTGAGGTTGAATGCACAGTCACGCCTACAATCCCTTGCATGTGCATTAAGATACAGGGACCAAGCCTGCAGTCCTCACTCAAGGTAAGTGTGACGAAGTGGGGGATTTTCTTGTTTTTTTCTTGTTTTCGGTGGGGTTTCAATGGTTTGCATGCGGAGGGGGTGGGACTCAGTTTCCCTGGGTGTTACTGGTTTAACAAGGTGAGGGGAGAGGGAGTTTGTTGTTACAGAGGACCGGAGAGGGAACTTGGGACCCCAGCCAATGGCCTGGAGGATGGATATCCCAGAGACCGGTGACCTGAGACCCCAACCCAGAGACCCAGCTCAGGAGTTGCAGCCGGTTCTGGCCAGTGGGAGAACAATGGGCTGCAGAGTAAGGACCCAGTGACCTAACCAGCCGGTTCCAGCCAGAGGACAGAAGCGAGGAGAGGAGGCCCCAGTTTATGACCCTGTTTACCTGGAAAGAAGACAATGGACAGAGGCAGGGCTTGGGGCCGGGGACCTCAGATGCCAAGCTGGGAAGCAGGGGGGCTCGGGGCTGGAGAGGGGGATCAGGCAGAGCCCACCTGGATGCAGGGAGATGGGGATGTGCTGGGCTGAGGGAGGCCAGGCCTGAGGCCCTGAGAGTTTCCTGTGCTGTGTTCAACTCTCAATAAACCCTCCTGTTTTACGCTGGCTGGGAGTCACTCCGGTCTAGAGAACAGGGTTGCATCAACCCCTTCAGGGGTGGAGGCCCGGGGGGTCCAGAGCGAGTGGACTCCCTGAGGTGGCCCACGGCAGAGGCAGGTGTGCTAAGGCTCAGAGAGGTGCGGCTCCAGGAGGTGGAGGGGCCTGGTCCCGAGAGAGAGTGGACCCCCGAGAAGGGCTGTCGCACTGAAAGGGGCACCCCCCACGGACCGCACGGGGCCACGAGTGGACACGATCTATGAGTCCGTGACAGTAAGCTCCTATTAAAGGTCAATAAGGGTTTCACTGGGTAAGAACTACCAGCAAAGCTGTGGGCCCAGTCATTATTATATGATCACATGCTAGTTCTCAAATACTGCAACATTATATAATGCACTTTATTCTTACATTTCTCTTAGGGGTTGGCTACATGAACAATCAGTTTGCAGCAAGCTGGGGTGTTAATATACCCTGCACTAGCCTGCCTAGACTAACTATCCATGTGGACTCTGCTGATGCGCATTAATAATTGGTTAATGCTCTTGGATTTAGTTCTCTTTTAAATGGGGGGATTGGCAGCTACCTTCACAAGTGTTTTGCTGTCCAGATTCATTAATGGAATTGGATGGTATGATTTCCAGTCATCCAGGTTCCCACCCTTTTTCGGCATGACAACAGTACAGAGGTGAAAGTAAGCTGGTCCAGTCCGGTAAAACGTAACGGCAAGAGCCGTCACACAGCCGACTGTAGCGGCACGGGGCGGCTTCCCCAGGCAGCAATTTAAAGGGCCTGGGGCTCCCTGCAGTGGCTGGAGCCCCAGACCCTTTAAATCGCTGTCAAAGCCCCAGGGCTCCTGGCCGCAGCTACTGCTACCATGGGGCTCTGGTGGTGATTTAAAGGGCCTGGGGCTCCCAGCCGCCGCGACTGCAGCCAGAGCCTTGGGCCCTTAAATCTCAATTTAAAGGGCCCGGGGATTTAAAGGCCCCACCTCTTCCGGTTGAGGCCCCGCCCCCTGCTCAGGACTCCAGCGTACCGGTAAGTCCTTTAAGTTACTTTCACCCCTGCAACAGTACCTCCCTACTGAGATGTATTTGGAAGTTAGCCTTGTCCAAGAGACGGCTCAAACATCTGGAGGATCCCAGGAGAAAGGGACTCTCTGAAGCTCTTCTAAAATTGATCTCTAAGACTTGGTCTGCACTTAAAAGTTATATTAGCATAGCTGTGTCAGTCAGCGGTGTGAAAAAATCAACCCTAACCAAACTAGCTGTGCCAACAACTCCCCTTGTGTAGACTTAGCTATGTCAGTGGAAGAGGGCTTCTGTCAATGTAGCTAACATCTTCCAGGGAGGCATTGTTCCTAAACCAACAGAATAACTCCCTCTGTCGGCATAGGCTACGCCGACATAGCTGTGGTGACATAAGCCCCATAGCATAGACATGGCCTAAGGCTGTCAGCAGTTGGAGAGTTGCCAATGGAAGATTCACTACTACAAGTTCGTGTTGTCTTCTGTCACTCTGATTTCAAATTGGATTTTCTGTTCTGAAGCATGTGAAAGGCCTTCAAAGGAACTATTGATGTTGTGAAAAGGCTATGGGGAGACAGAAACCTCAAACTCTTTATCAAAAGCTGAGCATATGATTCTGAATGGATTTGAGAAACATACGATGGATATTTTGCCAGAGACTATCATGTCTCATAGGAAGAGATACCTGTAGCAGACATAATTGTGGGGGAATGGGCACACATGGTCACTGAATGCATCTAAGATACAAAGGATCTGTCATGATAATGAGACCAAGAACCAGTATGGCCTCCATTCAAAAGGAGAAGTATAACAGATTTAAGATATTTAGATGGTAGACTGTATCCCCAGTCCAGCAAGGTACTTAAGCATATGTCTACTTTTAAACATGCTTAAAGGCAGACAAGAGCTCAAGTACCTCCAAAGCTTGTCTCTCTCACCAACACAAGTTGGTCCAATAAAAGATATTCCTTCTCCCACCTTGTTTCTCTAATGTTTTCCCATCATTTAGGAAAATGTCCAAGAAAACAAAACTGGTTTTGTAACCTGTAACTTTCCTACACACTGAGAGTGACAGAGCAGGGAGTTCACGTCATTGGGTGCTTAAGGAGAAGATAGAACTTGAAACATGGGAAAGGACCCTCAATTCAGCATCTGCCATGGGGTGAATTCATGTAATGTCTAAATAATGCTGGGTGGGAAAGACCTTTTGAAGTTATCTGATGAAAAAGCTAGAGAGAGCAAGAGACCAGAAAGGCCTGATGGTTAGGCCAAGCTCCAAGTCCTTTCTTTGCCCGATTTAGAGCAGGGACTTGATCGTCCCATGTCACAGGTGAGCGCCTTGACCACTGAACTATTGGCTATTCTGGTGTGGGATGCTCTCAGTTCTGAGGCACCTTCCTGACAAAAATTTCATCAAAACTTACCCCTTTGTGAGAAAAGTTTCCATTTCAATGAAATTGGTGTTTTCCAGTGAAAAACTGTTCAGTTGACATTTTCCTGACCAACTCTACTTCTATAACCTCAAACCCCTAACAGATCACAGACTTTCACTGGGAGGACACTAGGCCAGGAAAGAAGACGACACCAGCCTGCAGACTAGAATCTGTCTCCCCAAGAGGCTGCCAAGCCAAAGGATCAGAAGGAAAAGGAATAAGCTGGAGGGTGAAATGGTGAATGCATCATTAATGGATGATACCACTTTCCCCCATAATGAGGTGTGGATGTACCTGTCTGAATTAGCTGTTGCAGAGGCTGTAATTAGATAGGTTATGTAGATTCTTCCCATTTGATTTTCTCTCTGTGTTCTTGATAAATCTGGAGTCAGATTTCCAGTATGCTCTGGGATGCCCTTTCACACCCAGAAGCTAGCAGTGGCTCCTTTGCTGGTGCTAATGCCGTCTCTCTCTGTGGCTTGCCAGAGGAAGTTACATCTCTTAGTCTCCTACTTGATTGCACCACCAGCGAAACCCTGATCAGCTTTATCCTTCTCCTCCTCCCACTGCTGCAATGGCTGCTACTCCAGAGATGGCACCACCTCCCTCGTATCCTGCTGTATGGCAGGCCCAGCACCTGGATGATGTTCCAAGATACCCAAGGGTGACTGCATGGCCTGCCTGGCCCTGAGGGGGCTGCCGGTACCAAAGCTATAGGAGCCATTGGGATGCCTGCCTATCATGCTCCCAAGCCCCAATTAACCATCTTCTGGGCAAACTCCATGTATGTCCCCAAATCACCCCCACTGCTGTGGGGAGCTACCCAGGGTGGGGCCAGCAAGGGGAATGGCTGGAGGAAGAGGCACATGGCAGCACCCAAGGAGCCTGACTCCCCACTCCACGTGGGATAACCCCCTGTTGGAGGGGGGTCACTCCGCAGTACTGAGAGGGACAGGAGAGAGGAGATCTATCTGGGGGCTGCAGCTGTGTGAACAACCCCACAGGTGCAAGCCACTGCTGCCCTAAACAAAGGTCCCACATGTGAATTCACAATCATTTTCGGCCCAGTCGTCTCACCTTCTCGGAGAATAGTAATTTACTACACAGAGTCCCACTGATTTCATTGAGACTATTTGTACAGTCAGACGAGTCAGAGCGGCACAACTGGGCCCTTTATTAACATCCCTCCCAGCACATCCTAAACTGCATTTTTTTCCTCATATGCAGGAGTCCATATTGCACCCAGTGCAGCAGCGATTACTGTTAACTTTAATTCTAAAGCTTAACCAGGCAGTAAATTCCCTGCTTAAGGTTTTGTCAATAAAATATAAAAGCTCAAAGCATCTGTCACAAACACCATTTCACGCTTGTTTCTTCTCCAAGCCTTTGTCTTCACTCATTGCTTTGGTGCCATCAGATTTCCCTTGGAAACCCAGGAATTGTACTTGCAAATAATACAGCCTCAGCCTTCCTGAGGCCATAAGCCTGGCATTGAACAAAACAGTTGTCTGTCTCCCAGCTTTTTGGAAAGACAAAATATATGTTGGCAGCATCTCTGAGTTGGTGGACAGAGGGTGCCCAGCACTAGTCCATGTCACTTTCTCTCTCTTAAATCTTCCCCGTTTTTGCATTGATATTTCACCGTCAGCAAGGTTTGTGCTACATACTAATAGCTGAAAGCTGTGCTGATGTATGGGTATAATTCATAAGGTCAAAACAGCTGAGCACTTAAAAATTGGATGGTAACAGCCCATGAATCCCAGTGATGTTTAGAATATCACCAAGTTCGAGCAAAGAGTTCTCAACCACGCTTGTAACTGTTTCCATTGCTTCACACTGATTCTGCCAGCATTCTAGGCTTCAGAGTGACACAGATAAAGGGGCAATCCTGGAATCTTATTGTATACATAGTACAACAGAAAGAGCAAGAAAAAGGATGTTAGACCACAGAAGCAAGTGACTGAGGAGACTCTTGTACTGTTGGCAGACCCGGTGCCAGCTCATGCCGAAGACACAGGCCAATTCTCTTGTGTATTGGTATAGATCAAAGTGATTGTTAAATGTATAAGAGCAGTGTTCCCTCTAATTTGTCCCATGCATGTGCAGAATGAATTTTGTTATGTGATGTGCGACACATCACCTCCATATTGGTGCACATAACAAAATTCATGTGGTGGGGGTGGGGCCAAGGGGTTTGGAGTGTGGGACGGGGCTGAGGTCTGGGACAGAGGGTTAGGGTGCAGGGTGTGAGGGCTCTGGCTGGGGGTGTGGGCTCTGGGGAGGGGCTGGGGATGAGGGGCTCAGGGCTGGGGCAGAGGGGTTTGGGGTTCAGGAGGGTGCTCTGGGCTGGGACTGAGGGGTTGGGAGGGCAGGAGGGGAAATCAGGGCTGGGGCATGGGGTTGGGGTGCGTGAGGGCTCCAGCTAGGGGTGTGGTCTCTGGGATGGGGCCAGGGATAAGGGGCTTGGGGTGCAGGCTGCTCCGGTTCTATGGTGGGGAGAGAGGAATCCCCCCAGCTCTCTCTCCCTGCAGCACCACCTGGCTGGGGGATAGGCCCTTCTCCCCGTCGCTGCAGCTCCAGGGCTGGTGCCGCAGGATAGGTGCCTCTCCCTCAGCCACGGCAGGTCTGGGGCTGGGGGAGAGGCATCTCTCCCCAATGCAGCTCTGAGCACCTGCACAGTGCTTAATAGGCTGCTGTGCAGCCACGCAGCTTAGAGGGAACTTAGTATAAGAGTTTATTTGGTGTTTAAGCTTCATGAAAACTAATGGGATGTTACATGCATTGTTTTTATTGATCTGTGTCCTGTTATAATAGAGTAGCAAACATTTACATTGTGTGTACCCCCTGTAACTAAATAGCCCATCGAATGAGAAGAAGCCTTGTAGAATGCAAATGAAAAACTCCAATAGAAAAGAGCTAATTTCAAAGCAAGTGGTCATTGTGTGATGATGATTGGAGGTCACAGACTATAAATGCATTCCTCACTCTCTGTCCTCAGAGGAAAAGGCCACATGGGTAGTGACCCTGTCAGCTTGTTTTCTGGGAGAAGAAGCTACAAGTATGGACTCAGGGAAAGATCCTGGATCTCTGGACTGTTTGGACTCTTAAAAGGAAATGTACCAAATGAAAAGTGGGGAGCCCCAGAGAATCTGGGTACCCTGAAAAGACTTTTGGGAAACTGGCAGTTTATTACATCACTGCCACCATTTGGAATTACAAACTGTGACTCACCTGTGCATATATTTTATCTGCTTTAACCTCTCAATAACTCATTTCCTTTTCTTAGCTAATAAACCTTTAGTGAGTTTGCTATAGAATTGGCCGCCAGCTTGTCTTTGGTGTAAGATCTAGAGTACCAATCCATCTGAGGTAAGTGACCGGTCTCTTGGAACTGGGAGCAACCTGATGTGGTGTGATTTTTGGTTTAAGTGACCTTTTATCACCATGTCCAGTTTGTCTGGGCAGTGAGATAGACTGGAGAGCCCAAGGGGACTGTCTGTGACTCCATGGTGAGACTGTTACAGTGACCCAGGAGTTCATATTTGTTACTGGGTGGATGAAATCTAGTTACAGAACACACCACGCCATTGGGGCATCTGCCCTGCTTTCTGACAGTCTGCCCTGAGGTCAGCACTCATGGTCGTGAGCAGCTCCAGACAGTGTAGCAACTATTTCTCAGTCTTCGTGTTTAGAATGAAAAGGGGAATAAAGACAAGAAATGAAGGTGTTCAGGCCAAGAGTCTCACCGTGGTGCCAGCAGGGGGTATCCATCCCCTGGGGGCAGGGTCTGTGTGTCTATTTTAACCTCCTGGACCATGGGGGGCAACTGAGGGGAGCATTAAAGTGCAGTCAGCACTTCAAAGGATTCTGGAAAGAGGGGCTGAGTCACCTGGCACGGTCTGGCAGAAAGGGGGCTGCAGGTGGCTTGTGCTGCTACATGCCTCTGTGTGGACTTTCCATCTCTGGGGGCTTGGGTTCCATAGACCATCAAGCCCATAGCATCTGCCTGAGAAATTGCAGCCTCTTTTTTGTATTAGAGCAGCACCTGAAGACCCCAACTGGGGGCAGTGCCCCATGGGGTTGGGTGCTGTATTACACCTAGTAAGAGACAGGTCCTGACCCTGAACGGCTTGCAGTTTAAATGGACAAGACAGACAAAAGGAGGAAGAGGAAACTGAGGCACGGAGAAGGAAAGTAACTTACCCAAGGCCAAAAGAGCCAGGAATAGGATCCAGGTCCCCCAAGTCCCAGTGCATTTTTTGTCACTGTCCCCACTAAACTTTAGACCTGCCTAGCTGGACTGGAGTTTATTTTGTTAGCTAGAGGGCTTCCCCACCGGTTCTGTCACCATCTTCACCTGAGGCAGGGGCTCCTTTCCAGAGTCAGGTCTACTTGCTTTCCACCCTCCCCCACAGACAGCACAAGAGAGAAGGCGCAGGCATGGGGAAATGGAGTGAGAAGATGGTGGGCAGGGCTGGAGGAAGGAAGGAGACCTTATGGATTATATCCTTGCCTTCTCCTTTGTTGGCTTAGCAACCCCTGAGGCAAGAAATGGGCAGCTGCTGGCTTCTAGGATCCTGCCTCCAACCAGTTGCAAACCTTGTTTTGCTAGAGCTGGACTTACCTGCTCAAAGTGCTGCCCACAGTTAAAATGCCATGATTCCTGCAAAGGGGTGGAGCTGTCACTTGTCAGCAGCTGCCTAGGCAGACAGGCCAGCTCTGTGAGGGAGGCTGTCCCCTTACCAATAAGAGATGCAGCAGGGAGGCAGAGATGAAGGAAAGATTTATTGAGCATGCTGATGGCTAGGTTTATATACTGTGGGGACTGGTCCTTTCCTAATCCAGGGAATGGTAAGTCTTGGGGAAGAGCAAGACACAGGTACAGTCTGTTTTATTGGTTTTAAGTCTGAGTGGGACTGGAGAAAAAACATTGGGTTTCAAGAGGGACATTGCTAGGTATGGCACCAAAGGCTCAGGAATGCAACTTCTCACCAAGCTGCTAGCAAATACAGGCCACTCAGCATCTGTCTTTAATGCTTTTGTTCTGAATAAGTGATACTTTGCTTTAAGGAAGCTGTTTGGTCACTGATTACCACTGTCACTGCCTGGGGGGATGGAGGGCAGACAGCATTGTGGGGTCTGGACACAAGTCAGGTCTGCTGAGGTGATCACAGTTGACATACAGAAGATGGCAGCTCAGAGCCTGACACGAGAGTGAGGGAATCATGGGATTCCTTCCTGAGAGGGGGGCACCCAGAGAAAACAGGAGGGGTCAGAGGTACAGTTCACCCAATAACTGTGACAAACTCTTAGTGGTTCCCTAGAGGAAAATTCGGAAATGTAGGAAACCTCCAAATGGAAACAAAGCAAGAGAAGATTCGAGCCATCTGGAGACAGCCTCTCCTGCAGACAATACTGATGAGAAGATAGCCAGATGGCACTGAGATTAAAAGTGCTACCAGTGCCAATCTAGCTGGAGTAGCAAGAGATGATGCCTAAAAATATATTACTGTCACAATACAGGTCTGACATATGGAGTCTCTGCTTTTCTGAATGCCATGCAGGTTGAGCTTTCCAAATAAATAGCAGGATGCCAAATTATTGATAAGCACGCAGTACACATAAAATGAACAAATATTGGCCAATTGGCTAAATCTGGGGGGAAATCGCAATTTTCGCAGGAAGTATCTGCCTGCCGTGTTCCATTTAAACTTATCTCCCATCTCCCCTACTTAATTAGGCAATACTGTTGATTAGGCATGTCTCCAGACTTCCCTTCCCAGTTAGCAGAGCTGCCTTCTCCTGCCTTGTTTAGGTACACCCCAATCTTCCCGCTCTCCAGCCTCAGCTAAGCATTGTCCTGGTTTAGCATGTACCTAATGTAGTAAAATGATCAGATTCAAGGTGACAACAAGAACAATATTCTAATTACTTAATGTTTGTGAAGCACTTTGAAGAGAAATGCTATTACTCAATAAGAATATTTATAGAAACAACAGTAACAGTATTTATAGGGTTTTTTAATCTCCAAAGCAATTTATAAACATTAAACTAATTAATCATTACATAATACTCCATCTAGTGGACTCACTTACACATGGGAATAGACCCATTGATCTGAACAGGACAATTTACATGCTTAAAGTTAAGCCCACAGATACATACTTGCAGGATTGTGGCCCAGGTACCTAGATAGAGAGAATATTAGGTGCATAGATATCATCACAGTGTTACCAGCGCTTGTGATTTTATCAGTTGTGATACTTGGTGTTCTCCTTAAATACCAGTTCCTAGATTATATGAATAGATGAGATCCTCAGCTTTTATTTTTACGTTGATAGCCCTTATGGTCACTGGAAAGAAGCTGGCAAATGTGACCCAAATTACCTTTACAAAAGTACATTTTAAAAAGCCAAATTTTAAAAAAAAAATCTCATTTTTTGAGCCAATCTCATGATTTTGGAGACTTGACTCTTGATCTTTGAAAGGTTGGGGTTGGCAATATTGTAATCACAACAAGCAATGATATGAAAATAAATGCCCGTGCCTATAGGGCATGATTCATTGCCCTATTTGTAAATACCAAAGACAGAATTAATTGCTACTGGAAACATTTTTTTCCCCTTTCTTGCTTTGATGACTGACACTTTTAAAGACAGATTTCCTTCGGTGGGAGCAACAAAGCAACTTGTATCACAGCCACTAGATGGCAGCAAAAACTTACTGATGGCATGCTGACAGGGCCTGTCCTGAATTAGTCTGCACTGTCTGCTATGATGGACTCTCTCTATTAGAGGCAGTAAATTGAACCATTTCATTGTCTGGAAGAATTTTCTGCAGTTTTCCATCCAGAGGCTCACGATAACAAATTCTGCGTCAGAGTTTCAAGGAGACAGAGTGAAGATAAAGGAGTGTAATAGTACCCGCATGCCCCATGGCGTAAGATTTTCCTATCACGTGAAAGCAGTGCAAGTAGGGACGTGCTGCCTACAGGTATGGAGGGTTAATTGATGGGAGGACTCAAATACCTCATCAGAGACATCACAGTGTCACTGAAATGAGAGCTAGAAAAGGCCTGTTCGGTCACCTTGTCCATCCCCTGTCAGTGCAGGATTCTTCCCTCTTCTGTTCCTTGGGCCAGACTAGTGTGAAATGGCTCAAACAGTGGGACTTCCATCACTCGCCTGGGGAAACCATCCCAGTTAAATAGACCTAACTAGCAGGAGATTTTTCCCTGCCATGCCCCTCAATTTCCTTTTGCTCCATTGAATCCCCGTGACTCTTCAGCTACCTGTTGAGCACTTGCTCTGGCTCTAGGCTTTTGCAAGTTGCCTGACCCACACAGTCAGATACTCACTCAAAAGGCTCAGAGAGGGAGCTGATGGGTTTTTGGTCCTATTTGATGCCATAGGGAAGCTGCGCATTGTGACTCCATACAGAGCCAAGGCTGCATATCTCCCTTTAGCCACTGCTTAGCCAAGCTTTACATACTTAGGTCTTTCAGGCTTTCCAGCCCATTTCATATTTTTTGTTGCCCTTCCCTGGATTCCCTCCTTTTTATTGACATACAGGACTCTGCCAGTTGATAACGGCTAGGCAAGTGGTAAGTGAAATGTACACACAGCTAGGCAACATGAAAACATGCTCATATTACTGTAACCTCCCTCTCTCTACCCCAGCCTGTTAGTTTCTTTCTCCCACCTGGTGCAACTAAGACGTGGGTGTCGTGATTACTGTACCTAAAGAATTTCACAGTCATAAAGCATTATTACACCTATTACTGTCCCTTCATCAGCTAATTATGTAATAATGTTGATCATCTTTTTTAAGTGATCAAGTTTCCTGCAATAATTGTTTTGCCCCCTCCCCAACCAACACCCCAAGACCCTACCAAAACAAATCACTACACACATAGCTCTCCCCCAGAGCATAGAAACAGGCAGGGAACGAACGGCACATGACAGATGTTAGTCACGTCATTTAATGCTCTGCTGGAAGGAGCTCAGATACTACAGTATTGAGGGCAGTATAACAACATACACACAGAACAGAAGAGAACATAGCTGTATAATGGCTTATTACGAGGGATACTTAAACCAAGGCTGGACCAAACAATAGGAAATGTATTACAAGGAATGTCAGTTACAGGGTTAGCTGCACCTCTGGCCTCTATGAGTGCATCCCTCTCAGGTACGAGACCTTGAGTCTTTACCTTTCTTGGGGTGGAATTCAGCAATTCTCCCAGGCTTAGCCTGGGTCCCAGCCTACAGTACCGTGTGGATCGGCCCCAATCAGTGCTTACCTTGACATGTCCAACAGAGATCGGGTATCTGTGGCTCTTCTCTTTGGGAGCTTGTGACCCAAACCAGCCTTCGCATGCCAAAGAGCTGTTTGGATTAAACAGCAGGGATAAAGCAGAACATAAGAGAATTTTAAATCAATAAAAGGTCCACAGGAATGCCATGTCTCAGCCCCACCCCCTGGTATAATGAGGTTAGGAAGGCTTAGCTTCTTTAGATCTCTGAACACATATCTGTGTGTGTCTGGTCTGGTCCCTGCAAATAGCTCCCAGAAGACTGCCTGACCCTGGGCCATAGAGGTTGCTTTAACTCTCTGTAACTTGGCTGGAGCCAAAAAGGAAGGCAGTGTGACCTACTTGATAGAGCACTGAAACTAAGAGTTGGGTACTATTTCCTGCTTCCGCACTGGCGTGCTGGGTGACTTTGGGCAAGTGGCTTCAATGCCCCGTGCCTCAGTTTCCCCATCTACACAATGGTGATCATGACATTGACTTTCTGAATAAGACACTTTGAGATCCACTAATGAAAAGTGCTAAATAAGAGCTAGGTTTTAGTCTCTTCCCAGTTAATAGCTCAGGCACACTTTCTTAGCCCATCTGAAGTGTTTACCCAGAGGAGTCTTACGTGGAGCCAATGTCTTGTTGCCCTGTTTATGTTTTCCAACAACCTGCTATTAAACTAATCCAGCCTATCCATACAGTAAACACCCTAATCACCAGGCCAGATGCAATATTACTAAAACGTTACAGAGCAGCTCCATAGGGAACAACTGTGCATGGACCATAGGGGCAGGCATGAAGATGCCTTGTCTCCCATTACTGGTCAGTTTAGGTGTACTTGTGGAAGGAGCAGAAGGGCCTGAGAATGGGGTTGCTCACAAAATTCTGGCTTTTCTGACTCTGGTCTCAAGCTGAAAATACTGCAAGGTCCTGCCTTCCTTGTAATATACCTTCTGTTCCAGAGACGGCCCAGAAATGCCATTGTGCACAGAAATGAAAGTGTTACCAGGACGTGTGTATTGTTACAAATGGTGGAGATTTCACCTCTTCTGTAGTTGACAAAGCTGGGACTTTTCCAGATTACTGTGGATAAGTCTGTCCCTTTTAGGGTGACCAGATGTCCCAATTTTATAGGGACAGTCCCGATTTTTGGGTCTTTTTCTTATATAGGCTCCTATTACCCCCACCCCCTGTCCCGATTTTTCACATTTGCTGTCTGGTCCCTCTAGTCCCTTTCCACTTGTCTTACTACTTAAATTTCTTCTCCTAACACTCCCTCTATGTTTCTCACCCTTCTCCTAAATCCCCACCTCATTCCCTAGCCTCCACCCAGATGCAAAGGAGTGTAACAGGATGCACTCACCTCTCAGGCACCTCCACCTGGCTGCTCTGGGGATTAGCACCTTCCAGGTCCAGCTCCCCCTTCAGCTGCTCGTTCACTCACCCTGCTGCTTCTGTGACTCTGGGTGCTCTCTCATCATGGCTTGGCCCTCTGGCCAGGTCACTACAATCCTCCCCTTCTGGGGTAGCAGAGTCCAATCAGACAACTGACCTTCTGCTCCACTGCCCAGTCTGTGCCACTTCCTCAGTGACTGCTAAGGGAACCCAGGCCCACCCTCTACTCTGAGTTCCAGTCTGGGATCCCTGTGTCTAGCACCTGTGGTCTGCTTGCTCCCAGACCCCATTGCTATTTCCCTGGACTCCTTCCTCCATCTCCCCCTGCCCTCCCACCCCCGGTTTACCAGCCCAAACTCCCACCCTTCTAGGGAGTAACTGCAGACTACTTAACTCCATAGCCTCAAACACAGCTCCCTTCTCCCAAGGGGTGACTGCAGCCTACTTCCCCTGCAACCTCTTTCTTCTGGCAACCTCCTGGCTTTATACCTGCCCCTCCCCTTGGTCCTTCTCAGCTGGGCTCCATCATCAATCAGCCTTTCAATCCCTGACTCTCCCCCAGAACCTGCTCTGCCTCATGTGGGTGGAGACTCTACCACGAGGAGGTATGTGATGACATTCCCCTTTGGTGGCTGGAGGCCTAGAAAACTGGAGTAAACCCAGTATTCACAGCTAATGGAAATTAACAGTGAGATTAGCACAACAGGCTTAACAACCAGGACAGGGATAACCACTATAAGGAAATTTCAGGTATCATCCCATACCTAGGGAAATCCTTCCTGTCTCCCTTTGGTGATAGATGTGTATGGTCACCTGACAACCTTTGTTTTGGATCCAATCCTTCTGTTTGAAGATAATTACATTTGAATGAAGTGGTAACCAAACTGGAGTCAAACAGTCAGCCAGCATAAAGTCAGTCTGCGTGAGCACAGAAGGGAGAAATAAGCTTATTCTGTTGCTCTTAGTGTGGGATGGATTGTCCCATAAATTTGGGTGGATGGCAAAGCCCAGGGAACTGGTTAAACTTGCTGTTTAAACCTAAGGCTTATGTTTATCCTTAAGTATTGCCTTTCATTTTAATTGTTTGCTGCAGGTTTTGCAAAGACCGCAAGGAAATTGTTCCCTTTTGAGAGTGAGTAACAGGGACTGTCTCATGGATTCAGTGTCCTGTGGATTACGGGAGCTGAAATGGCTACCTGCCGAGTTTATCTACAAAGGATACCAACAAGACTTTTGAAGACTGTTAGATTGTGGATTTATCACTTTCTGGACTCTTTAACTTGATGCTAGCTTTGCAGTGTATTATAGGTTTATCTTGTTAATGTATTTTGTGAATGTTTCCTGTTTAACGTCATTCCCATGCTTCAGGGTTTGCTGTGCTTATGTTCCTGTATGTAAAGTGTCTTGTTGTTAGTTCATCAAAAAATATCAGGCCAGATTGTCCCCTGCTCTGTAGTACACACAGGGGCAGAAGCTCTCCTGAATTCTTCCAGCAGGAGAAGTGTTTGCTTCCCATGCAGAAGAAAGTGAGGGGATGTCTCCCCAACCTTTCAGATCCCCGGGATATTTGGGGTCACAGGGCCAGCCTTATTCATGTTATTTACATTAGACTAGCACATTCCATCAGGCACATCCCTGGCTGGCAGACAGGGGAACATCCTCGAATATCCAATAAGCAGTCAAGGACCAACTGGTGGCATCTCTCAGCAAGGGTGGGGTAGTCGGTGGTGTGGTTACCTCTATAAAATGCCACATGAGCTCTCTGATGAGGATGTCAATGTGAATAAAGACTACCTTAAAATCAGTCTTGCTGGGGCAGCTGGGGTAGGCGGCTCACCAAGGAGAAGGGAAACTCCAATTTCAAAGCAAGGGTGTAAAGCTCGCCCAGTAGATAATCTCATGTGAACTGATGACCATGTTGCCAACCTCAAATACAGAAGTGGCAAGAAAGAAGAAGAGATTGGAGTAGCACATAGAGGCCCCATTGCTCTAGTTACTGTACAAGCACATAATTAGAGACAGTCTCTGCCCCAGGGAACTTGCAGTTGAAACAGAGAGGGGAAAGCCCAGATCTATAAAAGTAAGTAGGCTCAATTTCAGTGGAAGCCAGGACCTGCAATACCTCTGCTGATCTGGGCCAAAGTGACTTGCCCAAGGTCACAGCAGATGAGCAGCACAGCTGGGAGTAGATCCCACATCTCCTGGGTCTCAGGCCCTAACCCTAACCTGTGAGCTGCATGCGGCCCAATTAGCACACAGCTGGGGCCCAGCTCAGCTGTTGCTAAAGGCCAGCCCTCATGCCGGGCTCAGCCAGGTTCCCGGCAGCCCAGTGCGGAGGGGTCCGGGCTGCCCCATTGCCCATGCAGTGGAGTAAAGGTCAAGGCTGCCGGCCGGCCCACAGGGTCAGGGTCCAGGGCAGCTGCGCTGTGGGGGTTCGGGATCGGGGCTGTGTTATAAGTGTTATAAGTTGAGAACCACTGCTCTAGACCACACTGCCTTTCACAGCCAGTCCCTGGTCTTTGGTCCTTTGTGTCTCTGCCACTACTCCCATGCAGCAGAGATCAGGTGGTGCAGCACTGCCAGGTACAGTCTTAGCTGCAGCTGCCCCTTAAAAAGGGGAATTCCTTCCCTTGCAGGACTGGCCACAGAAAATGTAACAAAGCCTCTGGCTTTGTTCTGTTTCCTGGGGAATCTTTGCTGGCCTGCATGTTGCAACATGAGTTTAGCAAAGCACTTAAGCACATGAGCAGTCCTACAGATCTCCCTAACCCTACCCACACTGATCTCCAGCCCGCCCTCTGCAGAGTCTGGAAAAAGAAGGGCTGTTACTACAGCCTATGAGGGCGTGATCTGGTCCATTATATTTTTAAGTCCTTGGTTTAGGGCTTCTCCACGTGAACACTCATTTTGCGGTGAGCTACTAGATCTGCTAGCTCCAAGTGCATTAATGAACTGTTAATGTGCGTCAGCCAGGGCCCACATAGAATCATAGGACTGGAAGAGACCTCGAGAGGTCATCTAGTCCAGTCCCCTGCACTCATGGCAGGACTAAGTATTATCTAGACCAGTGGTTCTCAGAGCTGGTCCGCCGCTTGTTCAGGGAAAGCCCCTGGCAGGCCGGGCCGGTTTGTTTACCTGCCACGTCCGCAGGTTCTGCCGATCGCGGCTCCCACTGGCAGTGGTTCACCGCTCCAGGCCAATGGGGGCGGCGGGAAGCGGCGCGGGTGCTGGCTGCCCTTCCCTGATTTCACCCTAGGTTTTTCCCACAGCAATCTCTGCGCAGCCAGTACAGCTCTGAAGCTGGATTTTGTCCCAGCTTGTGCATAATCTAGATTTGTTAACATTCCAATTGCACAATCTTTTATTACTGATGATCAACTACACACCGGGAACTGACTTGCCTTCTGGAGTCTGGATTGAGTTTGCACACATGGAAATTAGAAAAAATGCCCAAGATTTTCAAAAGTGAGTAGTGATATTGGGTAAACTTCAGTTTTGGAGGCTGTGAGAGGAATTCAGTCACTGCAGATGCCCCCTCATGGCCATGTGTGGGCTCACCTCCACCAGCCCCTGCTGATGGCCGCTCCAGCCCTGCGGTGGCCTGGCTCCTTTCACAACCCAGACCTCCCGCTAGCTCACATTTTATGTCCCCCCTTTGGGGATAAAATATCTTTTCAATCTGTCCCCAAGCCCTGGTCTTCCAGCCTGTCTGTCTATAGTGTTCTGGGCCTTTCAGTGGGAGCAGGATTATAACATCTTAAAAGTCTTTATTCTGCTCCACTCACCCACAGGCTGCTGGCCCATCCTTCATCGATCAATTGTCTGGTGTTTCCAGTTACATTTCTCTCCTCAGCATTAATTTGGGAAAACACCGCAACTAGGGTTCATAAACATAAACCATGAGCAAAAGACCCATCCCCAAGTAAGTTGGGCAGTGTACTTTTCCCCTCAAGGGGGAGGGATAGCTCAGTGGTTTGAGCATTGGCCTGCTAAACCCAGGCTTGTGAGTTCAATCCTTGAGGGGGCCACTTAGAAATCTGGGGCAAAATCAGAACTTGGTCCTGCTAGTGAAGGCAGGGGGCTGGACTCAATGACCTTTCAAGGTCCCTTCCAGTTCTAGGAGATAGGATATCTCCATTAATTTAATTTAATTTTTTAATTTAATCCAAAGGTCCCTTTAAAGTGACCGTCCCTTCTCTGCACCTCACTCACAGTTGCTGTCCTTGGCCAGTGCATCCCCAGAGTTCAGAGGTTCATCCGCAGAGTTCACCTCCCACCCTATGTGGAAGGGATGGGGTAAAGAGGCATCTTACATGCTCCACTGCTTGGGCATGCACTCATCGCCCCAACGGCCGATTGCCATGCCTCTCTGTGGTGCTCTGTTCTGTCTCTCTCCACCAGCTGCCCACTTGCCATGCCTCTCTGCCAGCCATCCAGCTGGCCGTGCCTCTCCACTAGTCATCCTGATGGTCGCTTGCCACGCTTCTCTGCCAGCCACCCGCCGAGATGTCTTCAGGGCCCCCCACTTAACACAGCTCTCAGGGGCAGAAGCATCATTGCTGGTGTACAGTCTCTTGCAATAGAGACACTGTCCCAAAGTAGGTTTAATAACACTGCTCTACAGCCAAAATGCTTCTGAAATAAATGTAGTCAAACTTTACTAATTCTGGGTCACTGAGAACAAAAATGATGCTTAAAATTGTTGATTGGCTCTAGTTTTCAAGATATGCTATTGGGTCAGTATATACGACCCTTGACTTGGGAATGGCGGAGGATAAGTGAGTTATAAAGAGAAGGGATCTCAATTTAAACCAGAAATGACTAAAATACATCTTTGACTGGATCTATGAATAAATCTATGACTGGGTTTGGACAGTACTTGCTTTTTAGGCAAAACAATGAATGATGCAATCTGAAGCTGGTATTGCGTCATACATGATATGAATTGCATCATGTTATTCCTAGAAGTCATGGATGATGCAATCATAACGAAGCTTACATCACTCTGCTGAACAAATTGCCCTATATCAGCTCTAGAAATCATAAAGTGTCGTGCTCTCTTATTTGTCAGTGTTTGATTTTGCAAAGGGACACATTTCTGTTTAGCCAAAGTGAGCAGAGATGCCTCGTACTTGTGTGAACAGTGCAGATAACTTCTGCTATGTTTGTGGTGAAGTGACTTTTGCATCACAAAAGCGCAGTATAACCACTATGGTTAAGAAAGCCTATCACCTTTATTTTGGCTGCAAAATTGGAGATCAGGACAAGAAGTGGGCCCCACACATATGCTGCAACACTTGTGCAACAAAGCTTCACCAGTGGTTGAACAGGAAAAGGAAATCTATGCCTTTTGCAGTGCCAATGATTTGGAGAGAGCCAACAGCTCATACCAGCAATTGTTACTTCTGCATGGTGCCTCCAGTTGGGAAAGGTGTGTCAAAGAAGAAAAAGTGGACTGTGAATTATCCAAACATTCCATCAGCTATACGCCCAGTACCCCACGGAGAAGGACTGCCGGTTCCTGATGCACCAGAATCATTCTCACTTGAGTCAGACGAGGAAGAGGAAGAGGATGAAACTTCTGGTCCTGAACCATCAATGTCACAGGACCCACATTTTCTCCCATCCTCCTCCTCTGAACCACACCTCAAAACACAAGGTGAACTGAATGACCTTGTCAGGGATTTGGAACTACCCAAGAGTAAGGCAGAGCTGTTGGGCTCCAGACTACAGCA
>NW_020665188.1:1551630-1569424 GCF_002925995.2 Terrapene triunguis | reverse complement strand
TTCATTGATTCATCGAAGACGAGTCTTCAAGCTGTTTTACTGCATAATGGCAATGTTTTGCCATCAATTCCAGTTGGTCATGCAGTCCATATGAAGGAAACCTATGACAACATGAAACAACTTTTGAGGTGCATAAACTATGACCAACATCAGTGGCAGCTTTGTGGCGATTTGAAGGTTGTTGTTCTCTTGCTTGGTCTGCAGACTGGATACACAAAGTACTGCTGTTTTCTCTGCGAATGGGATAGTCGTGCAAGAGATTCCCACTACATCAAGAAAGATGCCACTCTGACAGTCATTGGAGCCTGGGAGGAAAAGTGTTCAGCATCCACCACTTGTTGAATCAAGGAAGATTTTGTTACCACCCTTACACATCAAGCTGGGTCTGATGAAGAACTTTGTCAAGGCCATTGACAAAACACAAGCAGCTTTCAAGTACCTCCGTGGAAAATTTCCAAGGTTAAGTGAAGCTAAGATAAAGGAAAGTGTCTTTGTTGGTCCTCAGATTCATGAACTTCTTCGAGATGATGCATTTGACCATGCACTGCGTGGCAAGGAAAAGACGGCACGGAAAGCCTTCTAGTTAGTGGCAATAAATTTTCTCGGAAACAACAAGGCAGACAACTACAGGTTGTTGGTGGAAAACCTCCTCAAGGCATACAAAAGCCTTGGTTGCAACATGTCACTAAAGATACATTTTCGGCACTCTCATCTAGATTTTTTTCCACCGAACTGCGGAGCAGTGAGCGACGAGCACGACGAGCGATTTCACCAGGACATTGCAACAATGGAGAAACGCTATCAGGGCAAATGGAGCCCATCAATGCTTGCGGACTATTGCTGGACAGTGACAAGAGATGCTCCATTTAATGAATACAAGAGACAAGCCAAGAAGCGCCGAGTAGACACTGAATAGGACTAAACTATGTACAGAATAGTTTTTTGCCTTTTGTTTCATAATAAATTTTATTTATATAACCCTTTTGCTGATTTTTAAAGTGTTACATAAACAGGACAGGTGAAATATTATCATGTAAAGCAACCATAAACACATGAAAAGACCTAGGTTTACAATTTATGATTAAAACTCTACTATCTACACAATATACATAGACATAAAATGTAAAAACTTAAATATCTTAGAAACAGTAGCCAATCAGTTGTTTTTATTATCATATTTGAATTCAGCACATCAAAATACATAATAAATAGCACATTTTATCTCTGAAGCAGACGACTTCTCAAAAATTGTAGACCAGTGTAATTAGATCTAGGTATCAGTGATTTAAATCAGCTCTACAGCATATAACAAGACTCTCACTTAAGTCTAAATCAGCTCTTTTATTATACTGTGGAGAAAGAGAGAGACAGGTCAAATGCTGTCTAGGACCCTTAAACCAGGTACAAGTACCTGTGCTCATTCTCTCTCTCAACTCATTGGGCTTTGGAACCCATGTCCCTGCCTAGTGAGTGCCATTCAGTTGAGGGTGAGTGCCTCCATCAGGGAATGCCAGAAGCCCTCAGTTCACACAGCAAGGATAACAACCCTTTATTACTCCTGCCCCAATAACAAGGAGACTGGGGATCCAACACCAGCCACAAGTGATCATTTGGGCAAGCAATCCCATCATGCTGAGCACCTAAGTCGGGTGGGTGTGTCCATGCAAACAAGATCAGCTCCTGAAGTCTTTTTCCACATCTCACCACTAGATGTCAGTGGAGAGCTCACTCAGACTCTGCTGACAGCAGCATTATTTTTTATAGTGGCAGGAAATTATGGGAGGAAGGGTCAGACAGTAGGCAGGGCCTGTTATGGCAGGTCTCAAACCCACCTCTAGAGAGTTGCTGAGCAGAAGCAGAAGCCTCACATGCTGCACCACTGCTCTGCAAGGGGCTACAAACAGGGGCTACACCTGCTGACTCAGTGGGATCAGCTGACTAGCAGCAGGCTGCTGATTGGATGTCTCTTAGCATAAAGCTTCCTGTTGCTGTCCTACCTATTTTCTGAGCAACTAGTTGCTTGGCCTGCTGTTGATCAGACCTCCTGAGGTCAAATTCCTGTCTCCTTGCTTGGTTCCTGCTCCCTTGTACTAAGTTATTGACTCCAGCTGCGTGCCTTGGGGTGACTCCTGATTATGACCCCAGCTCAACTCTGGCCTCTGACCTGTCAGATCACCCTGATGCACCTAGACAATAATTATTTAATGACAGTGGACACAGATTCAAAAAGTTTAAACTTAATAACCATTAGCACTAGCTGTCAACATCACATGGCAGAATATGCAAAGTAAATATCCTGAAATCAAACTCCAAAAAGCTCTCAAGCAGCATTTTCTTACTTTGCCTATCTGTAAATTTTTATGATTATTGATGGAAATATTTTGGTTGGTTTGTGAGTGTGTGATGAAATCGACTTTTACCAACACTTACTGATAAACATCAAATCCTTCCAAGCCTAGGTAAAACTGATAACCAGGTCAAAGCTAGGTTATTGTGAAAATGGACTTGACATTGCAAAGAATAGTGCATATTTGCAGGGCTAGTAAAATTGTGCTGCCTACATGAAATATTTAACAAGCAGTGAAATAACTGAAGTGCATATATATGGATGTCAAGAAGTAAAAGACAATACAAGGGTAAACTAATGGCTGAGATCAGAATTGCTTTTAATACATACAGAGCCAATCACAATGCAGCATCCACAAAGTCATGTCTAGAATCAAAGCAATGATTTTGCAAGGGTGTGTCCGTTTCAGTGCAAACTGCGATGAAAGCCAAAAGCCAAATGCATTCACGAATGTACGTCTGGACGAGAAAGTGCTGCTGGTGATGATGATGCAGAAACATAGTTCTTTGGTGAGTCTTTTAATACATTCACAAAGCAAGATGGTTCAACAGATTGATTTGTGATAAAGGAAGTAAATGAATAAAAAGTGAAGTTGAAGATAGATACTGGAACTGAGCCCAAACGGCAGACATAAAAAGATTAGTGACCACTCACAGTTAAAATTGAAAACTAAGCTTGTGCATATAACAGACCCAGAATGAGTCCATGGTCCCTCCCAAGCTAAGGTAGCATGGCTATAAAAGGGAAGATATTACTCAGAAGAGTTTGAAATAGTGGAATCGATAATCCCATGTCCAGTTAGGCTGAAGAGCAGTCTGCTAATGCAGATGATCAGAGGTGTACAGCTTGTCCACAGAACAGAATGTAAAACATATTCTTAAAGAAAACTGATTAGGTGTTTAATGGACTGAGAAACATTAAAGACATAAAATAACACATTGCTATAGGTATCAGTGAGCTATCAAAAATACACACACCATGTAAAATCCATTAGCTACCCATTTCCAAAACAAACCCCGACAAGCTCAAAAGCTTACCCAAAGCTATAACTTTTCTCTGAGGGAGAAATTTGAGGTGGATGACCAACAGAAAAGACCTGGCTTCCTCCAAGCATAAACACTTACTGGGACTGCATTGATGAAATTCCTGAATATGATGGGATTCTGTACTAAGGACATGCCAAAATAGCACAAATGAGCTCAGAAATGTTAAGCGAAATCTGCAGTGCCCAGGTGGCTGTAGAGAAGGCTGCCCAGCAGGGCCAGCTCCAGCATTTCTGCCGCCCCAAGCAAAAAAAAAAAAAAGGCGCGCCCCCACCCCCCCCCCGCCCCCGCCAGGGGGGGGGGGGGGGGGTGCGATCCGCGGCGGCAGTTCGGCGGCAGGTCCTTCGCTCCTAGAGGGAGTGAGGGACCTGCCGCCCCCGAATTGCCGCATGTGCCGCCCCTCTCCCTTGGCCGCCCCAAGCACCTGCTTGTTAAGCTGGTGCCTGGAGCCAGCCCTGCTGCCCAGTATGAACACCGCCGTTGATACTAAGGTATCCATGTGTGAAATCTGCAATAACTACAGGGAGCAAAATACACACAAAAAATCCAAAGCGATATGAGATTTCTGATTATCTGTTCATTGTTTTATTACACTGGAACATAACATAATGACCAATGGCCTCATCAGACAACTGGTTTCTTGGGTAAGAGAGAAAGGACAGTCCTTGGTGCTACAGGACCACTCAGGGAAGAGCTGAGTGACTTTTTTGTCCAAACCTTTTTGCAGTGAAAAATGCAGATATGGTGACAGAAAACATTTTCCAATTTTGAGTCAATTTCACTGACTTGTTCATTTTGAACTCTGCCTGCCCAACCCACAAATTCTGAAAAAATCATAGTGTATTGTTTTGACATTTCTCAAATGAAACATTTTGAGTTGTCGATTGGAAATGATATTTTTGTTTAGGAATTTCCTTTCCTTTTATTTTATTTCTAAATTTTAAACAATGAAATCAAGCCAAAATATTTAGTTGGACCCAAAATAATTTTTTTGACACACTGAAATTTTCAGAAAATGTCATTTTTGGTTCGACATGAAACGTTATTTTTCCTGATTTTTCAGAATTGCTGGTGAACTGAAAAACCTGTTACTTTTTCAACTCTACTCAGGAGAAGTTGGCTCAGTTCGTTGCTCTACCATAGACTTTCTGTGTGACTTCAAACATGTCACCTAATCTCTCTGTGCCTTAATATAATGGGAATAATATTACTTCCCTATCTTGTGAGGGAGCCGTGAGGGAAAATAACTAATGTTTGTGAGGAACTCATGTAAGTAGATATTTCCACACATAAAAATTGGCCTTTACCAAGTGACATTCTTACAAGGATCACAATGGTTTTGAAACATTTGCATTATTTGTTCTAGACATTTCAAGTTCCCTTCATGCTCCCATTTTGCTGTAGCTCTCCGGGGCATGTGGTCATGCCAGATCCAACAGAGTGGAGATTTTACTATGTCCAGTTTCTCTGCAATACCACTTGCTTCCAGGTAAATCTGGGCGAGTTGCAACCAGTTCCTCCAGTTCTTTGCCAAGTCCCCTTCCAGATTAAGGGACTCTGGTGGCTTCATTTGCCAGTTTTGAAGAGATTTAGTTTTCTTCTGACACCGTATAGCAAAAATGTGACACTTCCAAACCCTGGTCATCTGTTGCGGGGCAGGGTTGCCAAAGGGGAATGTCCTGTTCCTATGACAGAGGATCAGTCTCCATTTATCCTTGTGGCTACTGTTACAATATTTAGATGTCAAATACAAATATTAAAAATTCTCAGCTTCCTCCTTGTAGGTGCATCCCCTCTGCTCCTGCCTCATGGAGGTTTTATTGAACCAGTGCTCCTCACAAGTAGATCTCTATGAGGGGAAGAATACCTGCCAGCCAGTCTGTCTCTGCCTCTATCCAAGAAGTTCTGTGAAAAGTGATGTCTCTTTCTTTGTGCTCTGAAAGATGCCCAGGCATCCTGTGGGATTGGAAGTTCCACTCCTGGGCCCCTTTCATTGAAAACATCTTGTCCTCAGCTTAGTTCTGGATACAGTCAGCAGCATAGTCCCTATTGATAATAGAATTTTTGGTATGGCGCATAGGCAATCTCTGTGATAGCTGGCCTTCCTGCTGAGGGCTTTGAAGATGAGGACCAGGATCTTAAGCTAAATGTGGTGTGGAATGAAGAGCCAGCTGAGGGCAAGGAGCACCAATGTGATCAGGGGCCTGGGGCACATGACTTATGAGGATTGGCTGAGGGAACTGGGCTTGTTTAGTCTGCAGAAGAGAAGAGTGAGGGGGTATTTGATAGCAGCCTTCAACTACCTGAAGGGGGTTTCCAAAGAGGATGGAGCTAGGCTCTTCTCAGTGGTGGCAGATGACAGAACAAGGAGCAATGGTTTCAAGTTGCAGTGGGGGAGGTCTAGGTTGGATATTAGGAAACACTATTTCACTAGGAGGGTGGTGAAGCACTGGAATGGGTTACCTAGAGAGGTGGTGGAATCTCCATCATTAGAGGTTTTTAAGGCCCAGCTTGACAAAGCCCTGGCTGGGATGATTTAGTTGGGGTTGGTCCTGCTTTGAGCAGGGGGTTGGACTAGATGACCTCCTGAGGTCTCTTCCAACCCTAATCTTCTATGATTCTATGATATGATGTGGACTGATGCCTGTTCCACGAAGGTGAAAGAAACAGCTAGTTCTTCACAGGACCAGCTGCAGCTTCTGTGTAGCTACCACCATGATGCCTAGGGAGACAGCATGGCAGTAGCCCAGCCTAGAAGTAACGGTGGCACGGGCACAATAACCAGGTCTGTCCCAGAGGAGTAGGCACAATCTTCTTGTTGGCTGGAGATAGAAAAAGGCATTTTTGGTTACTGCTACCTCCTGGTGTAGAGTTTAAATTACTCTAAGACTCCACTCATCCCTGACAGTCCATGGGCTGGTAGCTTGGCAGTGAGGGATTCTGTGAGATTCTCAAACCTCTTCCCTTTAGTTACCAACCTCAGTTCCATCTCCCTCAGGTTCAACTTGCGACATTGCGATGTCATGTGCTGATTCCAGCCAGACGCCAGGAGCAGCCTGGTGCCAACAGTGAGTTAGGCACTGAGCTCTAGTCTGTATCACAGTTTCTTTACTTACTTTGACTTGTGACAAATATATTTCACAAAAGCACCTGGGCCATAGGTGCCTTTGCCCGAAATTAGAAACGCAGTCAGTTCAAAACTAAGGGCAACAGCTGCTCCTCATTCCCACCCAGAGAAAATAACCAACCACATTTAAATCAAGCCCCCAAAACTCCCTCTTCCCTCATAAACACCCTTAGCATCCCTCTCCCTCCCCAAAAGCCTCAGTGAAGGGATGCTCTGAAGGTCAACATATCTGGGCAATTCAGGACCTGGAGAATAGGGACCTACGCTAAGGGCTCCTCCTGAAGACCAGCAGATACCTGGCTTTTATCCACGAGTGTCTTCTCTGGTGGCACCTGAGGCATATGGCCCAGGGAGAGAGGTGGTCTTTCAACTCGGCAGAGCCTACAGGGCTTTAATGTACCACTGGGGGAGAAACAGTTCTTCTGTCCCATGAATATTTTTGAGATTTCACTAAAAAAAAATCCTGTTTTGTATCAAAACTGAGACTTTTTGTCATTTTTCATGCGCCAGCGAGAGCGAGCACCTACCAGACCCCAGAATAGCTAGGTGGGCAGGACCCTGGACTGGGATGTGACAGACCTAGGTTTGAATCCCTGTTTCATAGCAGGAACTTGAAACCAAGTCCCCACATCCTAGGTTAGTGCCCAAACCACTGGGCTATCAGTTCCCTACAGCTCACTGGCCCAATGGAGATTTAATTGTTTATACACAGTGGAACAGCTTCGACAGAGAAACAGACTGAATCTATGCCCTGGTGGCTGGGGTACCCCTCCACCCCCGGGATGTGGGAGACCCACAATCAAGGCCCTGCTCTGCCTGATTCAGAACAGGAACTTGAATCCAGTTCAACTTTAATGTTCAAATCTGACACCGTAGACTCTAAGCAGAAGCCAGCCAGGCAGCACCTGATGACATACCCTCTGTGGGCTGCCGCCTTCTGCATCAGTTTCAGCTTGCGGGTTGCCTTAAGGTGTCTCAGTATGCAGAGCTCATTGCTGTGAACCACCCTTGCGATGACAGCCAAAAAAGGCCTGCATCCAAAAGGAACAGAATCCATCTCCCAACCAGAAGAAGATGGGAAGAAAGGCTTCCTCCCCCACCTGGTGCTATACTGTTTTCCCTCAGCAGCTGGGGATCCAACAACACCGCTAGGCTTCAAACTCTTTGTAGTCAATACATTTTGTTGTGCATTGTAGGCAACATCCTGATCATCCATATCCTGGTACTTAAGAAGCAGACACATAGGCAGGAAGAGAAAGCTGATGTGCAAGGTGCAGAACAGAGGGGTGCAGACAAGAGCCTGGTCTGGCATTCTAGAGTGTGGGAGCATCTCCTGCAGCAAGAAGCCACCCCGTGGCCAAAAGGGGTCGTGGCTCTTGGATAAGTGGGTGTGGTTCCCTCACAAACCAGCTAGCGCACATGCTGCCGTTGATAGTAAGTGCCAGCCAGCTTCAGCAGCAGTAAGCACTTTGCTGCAGAAGACATCAACTGCAAACAGTGTGGCACCTCTGCCTAGCAAAGATCTGATTGCTCCTTCACAGACCTCTTCTATTAGCATAGCGCGGGTGCAGTTGCCTACACTTAGCGGGCATTTCCCTATTGACAGGATTCAGCCTTGTGTCTGGGGTGGACCTGTGCAGGCTAGCACCAGTCAACTCCTATCAGATCCCTTTCCCATCACACCTTCACTCAACCTAAACCTAAACATGGGTCCAGCCCAAATTGATTAACACAGATGCTGTCTTTCTATATGCCCTCTAGGAGAGATCTGAGGTATGGGCAGTCTGGGGACACTGTACTTGTTTGGTAGATTAAGAGAGGATTTTCAGCTCCTTTGGCATCAATCCTTCCCCTTCCACATGTACAAAATATATTTTAAAAGCTTTGGAAACAGGGCCCGTTTCCCTCCAAGATATCTACACTTTATACATAAAAAGGGGCCCTCTTTTAGAGCCCCCAATCTTGTATTTTATAACTTGTTAGTCCAAAAAAAGATCTGTTGCTTATTAGGAAAGAGATTTCTCCCCTCTCCTGTTTTTTCAACTCTTTTTTATTAGACTATTATTTCTCTCCTGAGCCGTGTATTTTCTTCTCTTTTCCCCTCTTGCATCTATTCCTCTTTAAGAATGAAAGCAAGGACAGGTCACTTGCCTTTTTATATCAGCATTTGGATGAAATGTTCTGAGAGACTAATAAAAAACACCCAAAAAACAAAACAACAAAAGGCCATTTTTAATTGGAAGTGTTTTGTTTTCCCTGGGTTTTTAATTTAGAGAGAGGCTCACAAATACCCTTTCAGGCTACATGGCTGGGCTGTTTTCTTCTGCCACAGACAGGCTTTCATGGTATAGCAAAATAGCTTTTGTTTCAGAAGTATAGGGCAACAAGGACCTTGAATGCCAGAGGTCTGTATTATATCCATAACTGTAGATTTGGATGGTGGAACGGAGGTTGGGGGAAGGTGAGAATGAGAGATTTCTCCATTGTACAGATGGAGTCCTTCCAGCAAACGCCAACACAATGGGAAGCACATTCTTAAGAGCTGAAGCAGCCTCTGGATAAAGACTCACTCATTTTGTACATAATGGTCCCTGTGCTTTAACCTTGTACAGCTGCTATGACACCTGCTTTTCAGAGCCATTGTTGCAGAACAAGCAGAGCTTTGTCTGCCGTATACATACTGAGCCATACATGTTAACATGTCTTTCTTTTTTTATTTACTTTTGTTCCCCATCTTTCTCGCTCTCTTTTTTTAATACAGCAGTTGTGAATGACTAGATTAAAATGCAGTTCAGCCTTGATTCCAGCAAAGCTGAGCCTAGTTTGAGCCTTTGTGACATATTGGTGGTGGTGGCAGAGAGGAGAGCCAAGGGGAGATAGCAGATCAGATGGCGTTGGAGGCGAAGGGCAGGGGGGCTTGCACCAAAGATCATTGGTAGGGAAGACTTTTAAGCCAGTGTCACAATTATGACAGCTGCTGGGTTCTGATCTTATGTAGCTACTGTTTTCCTTTCCCTCCATAACAGTCCCTCACTGTTTATCCTTTTAGTCTTCTTCTAAGTTCCCTACCTTTTCTCTTTCATCCTTGGGTAGTTCCTTCCTTCCTTTACAATTGATCTCTTCAGTGGAAGTATCAGTAGGACTGGATAGCTAGGAGTCTTACGCCACAGAGAAGAGATGGGCTTGGGAAAGAATTGAGGGCCCCTGAAGCACAAAAAGGCTGACATTTCTGGTGGGAAGGGCAATGTGGGAAGAGCTTTATGAAACAAAAATGAAGCTTTTAAAAATTCTAAAGCAGCCTTCCTGCGTGCTGGGAATCCAATGTGGTGGGAAGAAGCAGGCATGGGATGTCGCTAGATGACAATGACAGAACTGGTAGGATCTTGAAATCCTTTCAGGAGCTATGCTGTAAGGCCCCAAATCACCCTTAGCCAGTAGTACAAAGACAATACTGCAGCGAATAATGTGGAAGAGATATTAACTTGTTCAGAAAGAATTCAGATTGAGAAACGATGAGAGCGCTGGCTTGGCTATTTTAGAAATTATTAAACTGGACTGTTCCATTCTCTCATCTATTGATTTGGAGTGAGAGGAGGGCAAGATGTGCTCAGGCGCTCTTTGTGTTGTTCTTGTTGCTAGAAATCTCCTTCCTGAAAATAAATAGGTAAATACTCCAGAGCTCTATTTGGATCGTTTGGGAGAAATTTTGCATCCTCGTTCTTGGCTGTGTCAGTGCTTTCTCAGCCCAAACAGAGTGAACTTCTAACTGTTATGCTTTCCCCTATGCAAAAAAACCCTGATGCACATGCACTAAGCATGACCTTTACTTCATAGAGAGAAAGAGGGCAACAAACAAAAAAGGGCAAACATAAAGATTCTACAAGCAATGCTTAATTTGTCCTGAGGCTTGCCAGCGCTGAGCACCAGCACCTCTCAGTTTGCTAGTTAATAGCCCCGGCACCTCTGGGCCTGCAGCATCAGTTATGAAAGTAAAACAATTGCTTGAGCCCTGGCTCCTAATTGCTTGAGACCCGGCACCTCTTTCATTACAAATTAAGCACTGTCTACAAGCAAGAACACAGGGATGTGTGAGCATGTATGTGTGAGCATGTGTTTGCGTGTGTCCTCTCTGCAGTAGCCTCAGCTGAACACAAAATGGCAGTTTCTTCTACAACAGGGAGGGGAATGTCTCCATTTAAAGGTGCTGTGCATAAAAATAAGTGATAACAGACTGAAGCTACTTATGCTGCCCATATCTCTCTTCCTAGCTTCTCTCCTCCCTGTGTTGACAATTGCATTATCCATCCTATCACACAAGCTCACAGCTATTGATAACGTTGCTGAGATCTGCTTTTTCTTCCTTGGACCTATGACCAGAATTCTGGTTTAGGCATTGATAATTTCTTGCTTTAACAATTGTAACCCACTCCTTTCTGCCCTCTCTTCTCTTAGCATTATTTCTCGACCTCCAGTCTATTCCAAATCATCTTCATCTCCTACTCCTGCCATATCACTTCCTGGTTCCTTCTGCATTAAATTAAAACTTCTCCCCTTCTGGGCTCAACAAGGTGAGTTAGCATTGGCTAAAGAGGGAACTAAGAAGAGCAGTTACTGATGCATTACAGGGCAAAGGAGTTATGAGCCCAGCTTCTGGGGACTGCTTAAATCCAGACCCTCAGTCAGTATGAATTACACAACTATGAATTTTATTGATCATGTCTGCACTGTATAAGTATCCATAAAACATGGAGTAATATCCTAATGTCTTGTCTTCGCAAACATTGAACTCAGTGTTATACTGGGGATGGATTCTCTAGAGAAGAGTCTCTTATTTGTCCAGGTTTCCAAAATCTGGAGGGGATATCCACATGGGGCAAAGAAGGGTGAATAGTTCTTTGGATTCCAGGAAAAGAGCATGTGTCTGGTTTTAAATTCCCCTGGCTTGGCTGTTATGCTGAGCACATGAGTGAGGCCATTATAAATTGACCAGTCAAGTTATCTGGAGAGAGATGCAATCCCTTTTTGCTTCTGACTTCCAGCAAAGGAAAGCAAATGTAAAAGGTTACCTAAAGAGGTTGTGGAATCCCCATCATTGGAGGCTTTTAAGAACAGGCTGGACAAACAACTATCAGGGATGGTCTAGCTATACTTAATCTTGTCTCAGCAGAGAGGGTGGACTAGATGACTTCTCCAGGTTCCTTGCAGCCCTGCATGTGGATGGAACTGAATTCCTCTCACAGCCCCCTGGATGCCATGGTACCTAAGAAACGGAACTATAAAGGATAGCCCAAAGTGGCACAAAAGGGACAGCAGGAAGAAGTGTGCTGGCCTATGTGGGGAAAGGACTCCCAGGGACTGTCAAAATAGACAGGCATGCATGAAATATGTACTAGTCTGGATAACAGTGTTGCAGTGAATGATACCCCAATAGAAAAGAGAAACTCAAATCCAGGGAACTGTTAATCCATCATTCACCTGCACATGCTCTCCAACACTACTAAAGCAAGGTGCAGATCCAAAACCATCATCTCCCTAATTAGCCGTGTCTGCAGTTTGGGGAAGCTTGTCTGATTTAATCATTGCATGAAAGGATTCCATGTTAGAGCTAGTAGGAGTAAAGCCAGTGCTGTTGAGGCCAGCACTCTGGGACTGCTTTTTCTCTTACTACCAGTGGCTACAGCATTGGCAGAACGTTGCAAGACTAAGAAGCAGATGTGGTGCTGCTGCTGCCCATTATGAGCAGAAGTTTGGGAGTCCCATGCAAACAGAATGACTTAGAGAAGAAAAAAGAAGAGGTAATATCGATCATCTTCTACTTTCTTCACCTGGGAGTGGGAGGTTATTCTAAATATCTTGTATTTCCATTGGGCATAGGGTGCGAGGTAGCATATTCCAGACGCAAGAGGTGTGCCTTTGATGGTCATCACCCACTTAAAGTTGGTTGCATTTGCTACAAGCATGACCCCACTCAGAGCCAGATTTCAAGTGGTGCAGTGTATATCTCTTCCGCCCCCCACCCCCATTAAAATCACATCTATACACTGTGAAAACAGCTACTGTAGACTTGGGGGAAATCATCTCAAAATGCTGAGTCATCCAGTGAGACCCAGCCTTTCCTCTGCGACTATCCTAACTTCAGCAGTGCCAGTGGCACGAGAAGAGACAGATGTTAGAGAGACAAGGTGCGGGAGGTAAGATCTTTAATTGGATCAACTTCTACTGGGGAGAGACAAGCTTTCAAGCTACACAGAGCTCTTCTTCATGACAGCTGTCAAGGTCAGGGGAGTGTCATTTGCAGCAGGAGAGGTGCTGATGGTAATGGGTAAGGAAAGAGCAAGGGTGACCTCAGCGCTGACAACTAACATAGCTTTTTCATTTCTGAGTGTGCTACTATTTTCCCTCTCAGAGGAGAGGGCATTGATGCTGGCAGTGGCTCTAGTAGCTGAAGGATTTTTCTGATAGGAATAAGATAAGCCTGTAGGAGACTCCTCAGATATCCAGGAGAACATCTGAACCTACTGTGTGGGTGATGGAGTGGAGGTCAGCTTTTTTGGTCCTTTGGATGTGGTTGCTGTGGCCTGAAATGAACAAAAGTAAAGAGAGATTTCTGCAATATTCTCACAAGAGCATCTGGCTGCTGAGCTTAATTGATTACAATCTACCTGTGATTTGTGACGCTTTGCTTGATGCTGTTGGGGCTGAATCATTTTTAAAACTGAAAATCTTGGTTCTTTCTGGACCTAATTGTATGATGGGGATAGCCGTGGTCCATCGTGCTGAAGATACCGCAGTCCCTGCCTACGTGACAGACAGCAGTTGTTGCTGTAGCTGCTCTTGCACTTAGCTGTACTGAAGTAGCCCCTGCAGGAAGGTAGCTTCTCTTTGCAAGGTGTCACTATGTGTATGCTGTTGCTGGGCAGCTCAAGGGCTTTACACTATGAATAATGAAGAAAACTGGGTCTCTGAGATTAACCTACTTTGCTAAAACAACAGCCACTGTTGAGCTAGAGAACTGGCTCCTCGGGGGTTCAGATCAATGGAGATCAATTCAATATGCAATTTCAGCAGTCATAGGTGGCTAGGCCCTGCCACACAGCCAAACTCAGAATAGCAACCAAGTGTGGAGGGAAAACCCACCAAGTAACACATAAATCACAATTTAAAACAACGGAACATCAGAAAATGTTATTGCAAAAAATTATACATTGGGAAGAATGTTGAAGTATTTTATTTTTAATGAATCTGTAAACTCAAGGGTTGTACTGTAAGACTGGAGAATTGTTAACATAGTTCCTATTTTTAAGAAAGGGAAAAAAAATGATCCGGATAACTACAGGCCTGTTAGTTTGACATCTGTAGTATACAAGGTCTTGGAAAAAAATTTGAAGGAGAAAGTAGTTAAGGACATTGAGGTCAATGATAATTGGGACAAATTACAACGTGGTTTTACAAAAGGTAGATCGTGCCAAACCAACCTAATCTCCTTCTTTGAGAAGGTAACAGATTTTTTAGACAAAGGAAACGCAGTGGATCTAATTTACTTTGATTTCAAAAAGGCATTTGATACAGTTCCACATGGGGAATTATAAGCTAAATTGGAAAAGATGGGGATCAATATGAAAATTGAAAGGTGGATAAGGAACTGGTTAAAGGGGAGACTACAATGGGTCATACTGAAAGGTGAACTGTCAGGCTGGAGGGAGGGGGAGTTCCTCAAGGATCGGTTTTGGGACCAATCTTATTTAATCGTTTTATTACTGACCTTGGCACAAAAAGTGGGAATGTGCTAATAAAGTTTGCGGATGACAGAAAGCTGGGAGGTATTGCCAATACAGAGAAGGACTGGGATATCATACAGGAAGATCTGGTTGACCTTGTAAACTGGAGTAATAGTAATAGGATGAAATTTAATAGTGAAAAGTGCAAGGTCATGCATTTAGGGATTAATAACAAGAATTTTTGTTATAAGCTGGGGATGCATCAGTTGGAAGTAACAGAGAAGGAGAAGGACCTCGGAGTATTGGTTGATCACAGGATGACTATGAGCCGCCAATGTGATATGGTTGTGAAAAAAGCTAATGCGGTCTTGGAATGTATCAGGCGAGGTATTTCCAGTAGAGATAAGGAGGTGTTAGTACCTTTATACAAGGCACTGGTGAGATCTCATCTGGAATACTGTGTGCAGTTCTGGTCTCCCATGTTTAAGAAGGATGACTTCAAACTGGAACAGGTACAGAGAAAGGCTACTAGGATGATCCGAGGAATGGAAAACCTGTCTTATGAAAGGAGACTCAAAGAACTTGGCTTGTTTAGCCTAACCAAAAGAAGGCTGAGGGGAGATATGATTGCTCTTTATAAATATATCAGAGGGATAAATATCAGGGAGGGAGAGGAATTATTTAAGCTCAGTACCAATGTGGACACAAGAACAAATGGATATAAACTGGCCATCAAGAAGTTTAGACTTGAAATTAGACGAAGGTTTCTAACCATCAGAGGAGTGAAGTTCTGGAACAACCTTCCAAGGGGAGCAGTGGTGGCAAAAGACATATCTGGCTTCAAGACTAAGCTTGATAAGTTTATGGAGGGGATGGAATGATGGGATAGCCTAATTTTGGCAATTAATTGATCTTTGACTATTAGTGGTAAATATGCCCAATGGCCCGTGATGAGATGTTAGATGGGGTGGGATCTGAGTTACTACAGAGAATTCTTTCCTGGGTGTCTGGCTGGTGAGTCTTGCCCACATGCTCAGGGTTTAGCTGATCGCCATATTTGGGGTCGGGAAGGAATTTTCCTCCAGGGCAGATTGTCAGAGGCCCTGGGGGGTTTTCGCCTTCCTCTGCAGCGTGGGGCAAGGGTCACTTGCTGGAGGATTCTCTGCACCTTGAAGTCTTTAAACCACGATTTGAGGACTTCAATAGCTCAGACATAGGTTAGGGGTTTGATACAGGAGTGGGTGGGTGAGATTTTGTGGCCTGCATTGTGCAAGTGGTCAGACTAGACGATCATAATGGTCCCTTCTGACCTTAAAGTCTATGAGTCTATGAATAGGAGTTGTGTGGGGAGATCTGGGGACAGAGCTGGGTGAAGCGAGGCTGGCTTGTGTCTAGTTTCTGCCTTAGCAAAATGAAGCATCTTTTACAAAAAGAACAATCTTGGTTGGTTAATGAACAATCCACAGTTCACAATAGCAAAGTGCTGGGTGCCATCAAAGGCATCCTAAAGTTAAAGCTATGACTGCTTTAATAATCAATGACTGCAGAGCATTTAAAAAAACAGCTAAGCTTTCAGGGGCTTAAGACTTATTGCTTGCATTTTCTCAGCTTTCTTAAAGAAAAAAGGGGTGTTGTAGAAAATGGTCAAATTTATCATTTATAGCAAAATATTAATGTAGCAGCAGGAGACATGATGTGGCCATCTATCTATAAGCATTCAGACTTCAAAGGAAGCATAAACACGAAATTAATGGTTTGTCTAGTGTAAGGGAAAAATAAATGCAAATGCAGCCTCATTAATATCAAGTGGGTGACTTCTTGGTTTATGGGGTTTGGATTGATTTTGTCAAAATCCAATAGATTTATTAAAAATGTCTTTGAAATTTAGCGTCCATATACCCATTAGTTGAATGAAATCAAACCCTCAGCAATTGCCACCATCTCTCCTCCTCCTCCCCCGCTCCCGGATGTTGTTTTACCTAAATAAAGTTCTTGCATTAGGACTCACTTTCATACTGAAATATGTCTCTTGTAGGAGCTGCTATAAACGTCAGCATTTTCCACAACATTAGTTTATGGGCAGAGTGAATTTTAATGGCATCGTAATCTTACTGCAATCAATTGTGGTGCAGGGTGGGGGGGAAGCTATGGGAGTGTCCATTAAATAGAGCTTTGCATCACTTTTAATGTTCAAAAGCCTTCAAAGGTTTGGTGGAGGGTTTTTTTGTTTGTTTGGTTGTTTTTTTCATCAGTGTCTCTTGACAAAATATTTGTTCTTGGCTTTTTTTGCTGTTTTTCATGGCCAAAAGTGGATAACGGTGGATAATTTTGTTCTTTTCTTTTTCCTGCTGCCCGCTCAGTTTGTTTAAATACCTCTTTTGAATGGGACTGCCCCTGGAGCGTAGGATTACACTCATCTTTGCTTCGTCATTCTGACATGGACAATGAAGGTGGAAGAGGGAGATAAACTACTGGTCCTCAGGGGTGTTTTATCCAACTAAAGATTCTGGGATGGCCCCTGAAGCTTATTCATTCTCCTCTTGCCTGTCCATAAATCTCGGGACTTTCCCAAAGTTTCTGTAGGCTGATGTAACCGGACCATTTGCTATGCTCATTATGGCCTCCTCTGTCCATTGCTCTGCCATCCCAGTCTCTCTCAGATCCTGTCCTCACACAGTCATGGCATAAACGAGTCTAGAATGTAATAAAATGTAGAGCAAAGCACACTAGATTGGCTGCTGACTGATAATCATTGAATGGGTTAGCAGAATGCTCTGGCAGATGTAATGGCCCCAACCATGGGTCGTCAAGCATGGGGGTCTTCAACACCAAAGTACAGACTGCTATGATTTGAGTTAAGGGAACAACTCTCTTCACCGGTAGTGGTAGTAGGGCCTTATCCGCTATGTAGAGGAGAACATGGAAAAATAGGCCAGGAAGTTATGCATTTCATCTGTCAGGTCCACAGAAGAAGAAAAAAACACTGTATGAGCTCACACTATGTAATGATCCCTTTTCATCACATATCATTAGAGGAGCTGGACCTGGGACCTTTCTGCACCAGAGCACAGACTTCCATCAAAAGAGATAAAGGAGTAATATCAGTAGCTGTTCCAAGTGTAGGCTCCTATCCACTCAGTGGACCACCCACTAGCGAGGGACCTGGCAAGCTTAGCCAGTGCATTACACAGAGACTTGCTGGAGGGTAAGGGAAAGAAAATTTTCTGTTTCATATGAAATTCCATGATTTCAATTTTTTTTCCCATTCTCAAACAGAATGAAAACAAACAAAAAAAATCTAAATTTCCCATGAAATGAAATTCTGAAAAAAAATTCAGGTTAATTGAAAAGTTTTGTTTCAATATCAAAATATTTCATTCCGATTTTGACCCATTAAAATTCTTAAACTGTTGTTTTATTAAAAAAAAATTCAAAACTCATTGTGAAATGAAAAACTGAAATATTCCATGACAAAAATATCAAAAATGGGACATTTCATCATCAAAACACTTTGTTCCATTATTTTTTAAAACCAAATTTTATCAAAATCAATACTTTT
>NW_020665188.1:1500539-1546630 GCF_002925995.2 Terrapene triunguis | reverse complement strand
AAAAGCTCTAGTGCCCCCAGGCATGCTTGGTAACAGGGCCTTGAAATTTGGCAGGGAGGTGGCTTTTGCGACAGGGATGTGCCTTTTGCTATTTCTTTGAAAATCTGTCCAAATGCAGCCAGTTATAAGCCTTTGAAAAACCACAGTTTGTACATACTCAATAGAGACTTCTTAAAACTTAGTCGCTAAATTCTCTGAAGATTCCATCCTCACAGAGCTTGCTACAGTGCCCGATGGCTCCTCATGCTGGCCAGACAGCATGTGCACTATCCCCACAGAGTGACTGCACATGTTCCAGCCCAGGGATAGAGGGGAGTAGCTGAACTTTACCTGTAATTGCAGCTCTATGCCAGGCCTGGGATGGGTGCTGGAGCAGGGAGCTTGTCTCTCTTGTGCTCTCAGTGACCTTTCTGCTGGTACCTAGACAGTTTGGAGGAGGAAGCTGCGTGACTCAAATGCAGAGGGGACTAGAGCTGTTGCAGAGAAGGGCATAGATTGTGACCAGGAGCCTGGTGACACTGTGTTATTAGAAAGTTGGCAACAAAACTGAACCACCCTGCCCCTACCCCACCCCTTCCCCGAGGTCCTGTCTCTGCACCGCTCCTTCTCCGAGACCCTATCCCCCACTTGCTCCCCTCCTCCTTCCTCTGTTGCTCGCTCTCCCCCACTTTCACCGGGCTGGGGCAGGGAGTTGGGGTGCAGTAGGTGGGTGAAGACTCTGGCTAGGGGTGTGGGATCTGGGGTGGAGCCAGAGATGAGGGGTTGGGGGTGTGGGAGAGGGCAGGGTAGAGGGTTGAGGTGCAGGGTGGGTGTGGGCTCTGGGTGGAGCCAGAAATGAGGGGTTCAGATGTGGGAGAGGGCTCTGAGCTGGAGCAAAGGGTTAGGGTGAGGACTCTGGCTAGGGGTGCAGGTTCTGGGGTGGGGCTGGGGATGAGGGGTTTGGGGTGCAGGAGGAGGCTGGGGCGGGGTGTTGGGGGTGTGCGGGATGCAGGCTCCTGGAGAGAGTTTGGGTGTGGGAGGGGAATCTGGGTTGGGGTAGGGGGTTGGGGTGCGGAAGGAGGTTCGGGGTGCAGGGTCCTAGCGGCGCTTACTGCGGCTCCCAGGAAGCGGCTGCCAGGTCCCTGCAGCCCCTAGGTGCATGGGTAGCCAGGGAGGATCCACGTGCTGCCCTTGCACCTGCAAGTGCCGCTCCCGCAGCTCCCATTGGTCATGGTTCCTGGCCAGTGGGAACTGCATAGCTGGCCTTCAGGGCGGGGGCAGGGCACGGAGCCTCCCTGGCCGCACATGCACCTAAGTGATGCAGGGACCTGGCAGCCACTTCCCGGAGCTGCATGGAGCTAGGGCAGGCAGGGAGCCTGCCTTAGACCCAGGCCCCTAGCGACCAGTTTTTTAAGGGCCCAGTTGGCAGTGCTGACTGGAGCCACCAGGGTCCCTTTTTGACTGGGTGTTCCGGTTGAAAATGAGACACCTGGCAACCCTAGGTGACACTAGGGCTGGAGTGATAGGGAGGAAGACTGGGAGACGGGAGAGAGGCAGGAGATGTGAGGGGGGACTGGGAGCTGGTGGGGAGGTGAGATAAGGAGACTGGGGCTGGGTGCTGGGGGCAGGAGGGGAGGCTGTTATGGGGCTATGAGACTGGGATGTAGAGAGGGGAGTTTGGGACTGGGAGGTGAGGACAGAGAAGGCTGGTACTGGCTGGGCAAGGAGAATGGGATTAGGAGTCTGGGGGTGGGATGGGGAGAGACTGAGCCTGGGAGCTGGTGAGAGAAAGACGGGGGTGGAGACTAGGATCCAGTTGGCCAGAGAGAGGAGCAGTGAGGTTAGATGAGGAGTTGGGGGGGAGGAGGGGAGACTGGGACTGGCTAGACAAGTGGACTAGTGGGGAAGGAACAGTAATCGGGGAGAGGGAGACAGATCTGGTGAGGAACTGGTGTGGCAGGAGGAGAAATTGGACTAGTTGGGTAAAAAGACTGGGACAAGGAGACAGGGAAGGGGAAAACTGGGATTAGGAGACAAGGGGGTTTGAGGAGATGACTGAAAGCTAGGAGGAGGGAAGGGAAGGATTAGACATGGAGGCAGGAGGAGGAAACTGGCACTGGCTGGGCAAGGAGACTGGAATTGGGTGTGGGGAGGTGGAGAGACATGGAGTCTGGGGCGAGACTGGGCTTTAGATGGAGAGCCCAAAGTGGGAGACTCAGACTGGGTGGTCGAGGAGGCTGGCATTGGAATAAAGAGCTAGGGGTTGGGAAGAGACTGGACTGGGAGAAGGACAGATTGGGTGGAATGGGGCAGAAGATACCAAGATTAGGGGGAACAAGCAGAAGGATCTGTAACCACTAGAGAACGCTCCCCTCCAGAACCTGATTCCTGAGTCTCCTCATTCCTGAGGTGAAAGCAAATACCTCTGAAACCCACTGGCATAGTGTGCACTTCATTCCCTTCTAGGGCTGGTGCACATAGAAGATGACAACTGACAACTGCTATCAATTACAAACTCAGGTCTGTAAAGTAGATCTAAAAATTCCAACCCTGCTGATGAATGATGTGGGTTCCAGTACAATGCCACATGTTGTAATTTCTATTTTTTCCAGATAGTCTTTTTGAAAAATTAGGAAATTATACTTAAAAGCCAAGTTAAAAGAACATTAAGTGCAAAGTCAAGCACTCAAACATTAGGCAATGCCCGGATTAAGGTTGTCTGTGCAACTGTAATTTGACCTTCTTATGCATATGCATTATGATACAGACTTTAATTATATGATCACAATGAGATCACAGCATCAGGATGGACCTGTCTGAGCAGGGCTTTGTTGTAAAGGAGGCTGTTGTCTGTAGACCCTGTCTCATTTATTGCAGAAGCTAGAAGGCAAGTAGTGAACGAGGCAGGGGTTTGCAGGAAGAGAAAGGAGGGTCTCATGGTTCAGGCAGTTGAATGCTGCCCTGGAGAACTGGATTCTATCCCTGCCTCTGCCATGGAGTTTGCGATTCTGGGCAAGTCACTTGAACCAAACTTTTCACAAGTGGTCACTAATTGTGTGTCCTTCATTTTCTGGGTGCCTGACTTGAGACCCTGGGGTCTGATTTGCAGAAGTGCTGATCACAAACAGCAGCAACTGAAGTCAATGAAAGCTGTGTTTTGACCAAATAAAGTATTCTGCTCTGAAGACAGAATTATTAATTTCCCTGGGGCTTTTCTTTCGTACTCGTCACAACAGTACCTATTTTGGCCTGAGTGCTTCAAAAACATTAATGAATTTATTTTCACAATATCCCTATGAGTTGAAGGGGAATCATATCCTAATTTTACAGGTGGGCGACTAAAGCACAAAGAGATTAAGGTCAGACATATCCACTAATTTGGGGTGCCACCTAGGTTCTGATTTTTCAGAGTGCTTAGCATTATATTGCACTTTAGATGTTCAAAGTCCAGCTCCCAGCAACCTCAGGAGTAGCTGTGCATGCTAGGTGAACATTTTTAGCCATATATGTTTGACAAAAAAATCCAGATTTGGTGACAGTGAAATGCTTTGTGAAATCATGTCGATTTCGCAAATTGTGCATTTTGAACCCTCCCAAAATCTAAGGGTTTTTTTGCCATTTTCAAAAAGAAGCATTTTGAAATCACTGTTTGAAACAATTTTCCATTTCAAAATGTCCTTTAATTTTATTTGAAAAAATATGTAAAAATGGTCGCAATCAAGATTGTGATTTTGTCAAAATAAAACATTGATTCTGGGCATCTCCTTGGTATCCTCTGCCATTGAGGCTCCTATAGAGCCTCTTTCAGAAACTAAAGCTCTCTAAGTGCAGTAGCTCCTGCTTGTATGTGGTGGGGTATTTTACACCACCCTGCCTCAGCAAGGGTGGATCTGGCACCTACTTGACTTCCAGTTGGATAAGATGGTCCTCATTTCAGTTCCTAGACAGCTGTGGTTTGTTGTTAAATAGCTGCCACATCTCCTGCCGAAGCTGGCTGCATTGCAGCGGTGGATATTGGATGTGGTGTTGGTGTGGCTGTGTCGCTCCCAGGATATTAGAGAGATAAGGTGGGGGAGGTGATATATTTCATTGGATCAACTTTTGTTGGGGAGAGAGACGAGCCTTCAAGCTTACACAGAGCTCTTCTTAAGGTAGTGGATATTGTGATTCCTCTGCACTATTGAGAGAGTTTGTAAAGCAATTTGGGTCCTTTCTGCATGAATGGTGCTACATAAATATAATTATCATATAACTATCAATAAAAGCCTGGTGACATGCCTAGTTTTTGATAAGTACATTGTACAGTATTTTTATAAGCATGTTGGTTTCTGATGGGCTAAAGTTTTATTTTTGTCATTTATTCCGAATTAAACCTCAGCCTAATTGGTTGATAGACATTCTATTATTATTTTACCTACTGTATCATGAGCTAATCACTAGTAGGGTTAAATTCGAATGCAGTGCATGGGCTTTAAGTTCTCAATTTCTGTTGTGATTATCACCTCAGTCCCCATGCAGTACAGAATGAGATTTAGCCCATGCTGTCTATATTAGTATGAAAATCTCCTGGCTACTTCTAAGAATGCTTTGTAAATCAGTTTGTAACTCAGTAAATTGCTGAAGATCCTATGAAAATAAAAAGTGGTCTTTGTTTCATTTAAAATAGCAGAAGCAACTGACTTTGAGGCTGCCCTCGGTTCCTTGTGGATATGTGCTCAGCGAGATTGAATTGAATGGAAACTGCTGAAGAATGTGAAGCAAGGGAAAATGTTTTTATAAGAAGAAGAAATGGCAAAACTTAGGGGAAAAAGCGGAGAATATAAGACCTTGAACTGAGACTGTTCTGAAAAAAATAACGAAAAAAAAGTGCCCGCCTGAATAATAGAGTAACTAGCGACCTTGAACATAGATGGTGTGCATAATAAGAATGAAACAAAGAAATCCCTGAATATGAGGCATTCTTATAGCAGAGAATAATAAGCACGAGTGGCAAATTTTAAAAATGGAAGATATGTAATATAATAGACATCGCAGGGACCTCAGTCAACTTGTGACTACAGAGAATAACTGGAGGGGATTAAAGTGGCCTTGTCTAGCAAACAGCCTCGTTACAACCTACAGAGAAGAGAAGAAAATCAAGAAGGTTTTCTTTCTACTCCCAAAATGTATTACTTATATCTTGTCACTATCTTTCTATAGTCTCAAATGTAACTTTCTCACCCCTTAACAAAGGACCAGCCAGACTTCAGAAAGATATCAGCCATCTATTTCAGAGATTTGTCCTGCCACCCATCATCATAGTATCTGAGTGTCTTCCATGTCAATCAGTAAAGTCCCTAGTGGATTTCATGGAGCCTCTGGGCTAGAACCTTGACTTGAGTGGAGCAACATCGATTTACACCTGGTAGGAATCTGGCCCATTGATTTCAGTGGAGCAACATGGATTTAAACCAGTTGGAGATCTGGCATATTAACCTCTCTATCACTATGCTGAGTTACAACATCTGAAGGTCTTTTATGTCCTTTTATTGGTCATAAAAGTCTCTGCATAGGGTTTTCACTCAGCACAATATTCCACTTGTGGTCACCTGGACTGTTACCTTCCTATGGCAAGATCATATGCCTTTGCATGTGCAGCCCAAAACTGTGTGGAACTGTTTTGCATCCACATCCTATTGCAAACTCACAGCTGATCTGCTGCACACTATAATCCCAAAGCTTCCTACTTTTCCCATTGAATATGTGTGTTTCAGATATATTGCTGTGCCTTGCAGGATCTCATTTTCTGCCCATATTCCTAAATCTCTTTAGGTCCCTTTCATTTCTTTGCCCACACTGGTGTACACAGCTCCTCCTCAATCTTGTCCCAGCTGCAGGTATCTTTTAGGGTGCTCACTAACAAAGACTTGAATACGACTTATCCCTGTGATGCTCCCCTATACATGTCCTCCAGCTTGGTCCTTGACATTTATCAAAACTATTTATTTTACAGTATTTTAGCCAGTTTCAATTTAGCTATTTTCCAGTCTATCTGGCATGGATTCCCTTCAGAGCCAATCGGAATGTTTTGTTCAGTGAAGAGTTTGTGAGACACATTACTAAAATCCAACCCTGACCCCTGCTGAGCTCCAAGCTATTGAGTTTGCCTGGCAAGGTTAATGTTTTATAAATTGCAACTGACTCTTCTTCAAACTATTCTGTACATGCCTCTGCTATGTTCTTCTACCCTGGGGGACTAGACCATGGCTCTTTTATAGTAGACCTATGCACAGGGTATAGTCTTGAGAAAAGCAGACTGAGCAAGGACCTGATAAAGAGTCTTCAAACATGTGAAGGGCTATTACAGAGAGGACGGTGATCAGTTGTTCTCCATGTGCACTGGAGGTAGGACAAGAAATAATGGGTGTAATCTGCAGCAAGGGAGATTTAGGTTAGATATTAGGAAAAACTTTCTAATTGTAAGGGTAGTTAAACTCTGGAACAGGCTTCCAAGGAAGATTGTGGATTTCCCCCTCACTGAAGGTTTTTAAGAACATGTTGGACAAACACTTGTCAGGGACAGTCTAGGTTTACTTGATCTTGTCTCAGCATAGCAGGATCGACTAGATGACCTCTCGAAGCCCTTTCCAGCCCTACATGTCTGTGATTCTACAGAGAAGGTGGAAGAGCTACCCTGCCCTGGGCTTCCTCATGCAGCCCCAATCTTTCCAGGTGCTGCTTCCCATGCTTGGTGGGCGGTGGGGGGAGAGGAGGGTTGCATTTTCTATCAGCCATTGGACTGGTGCAGATTGCTCCCTGCAGGTGAGTTGGCTCCACCACTCCTCTCTGCCCCTCCTAGACCCTTTCAGGTGAGAGCACAGGCACAGCTATTGTGCAAGGTCCTTGCATCATCAGCTAAAAGGCCTGGGAACCTTCTTCAGCCCCCTCCATGGAAATCTATGGGACTACTCACATGCTTTAAGTTACCTACTTGTGTAACTCTCTGTAGATCTTGGCTGTGCAAACTTGGGCTGGAAATTGCAGAAGAAAAGGTGCTGAGGTGTTTTATTTCATCCCCTCCCAATCCTGGCCTGAGCCCTGAAGCACAAAGGTGAACAAAAACAAAGCCCTGAAATTAGTTTCATTGGGGTTCAATTTGAGCTTTGAGTAAAGGTTCAAGTTAGATCCCAGTTGGTCCACCCATCCCATGATTTATATCTGTTTCCCACATAGACACACATGCACGCACCTCCCTGTACAGTCCTGGCAGAGGTCCATGCCAAACCATTCCTTTACATATCCCTCCGGAGCCTACAGAACGCATCTGTGCCTGGCTGCTGCTTTGTGTCAAGCCTCGTGTTGTCCTCATTTTTCACTCCACAAAAGATTGAAGATAATACTAATACCTATAATACAAGAATGCCCTTCTGAGAATGGCTTGCTAGCTGGTATTGTACAGTATAAAGACTCTGTGAAATAGCTTGGGTAATTTACACTCATTAGGAGGAGAATGTAGTAGATTAAAGGTAGCAAGGGTGAATAGCCTCCCATTTTTGTAAAACTTGCCTAACCTTTTATTCACCTACTGAGGCCATTATTTTATAATAATAAAAAAGAGGAGAGAGAGTCATGCATGAACTTGGTGAAAGAAAGAAAGAAAGAGTGCGAGCTAGGAGCTATTTTCTCTCAAGAGAAATGTAGTGTTATAGATTAAAGGTGGGAAGACAGCCCTCATTTAAATCAATCCACCTCTCCAAAGTATATTTATTCACAGATTAATTAGCGTTGCAAATGAAAATGATCTGGTTGGTGGGAACATTATCAAGGCCTTTAAAGAGCAGGAGTGAAGATTAAAAGGAGGCACACTTCCCCTTTCCTTGTGATCCAAAGAGAAGATCAAAAGAGCTGGTATCAAATTAGCAGTCCTGATGATTTCTCTCTTCTTTTTGTTCCTCGTTTATTTATTTGAAGCTCATGTTGACACATGCAGGCTGTGGACCTGGTGTTCTGGGCTAGTGGTGGGTTAAGTGTCCTGGGTCACCCTTTTGAACAGTTCTAACTAGTTAGGAAAGATCAGGGGATAACAGAGTGGAGGGCATGGGGGAGAGGCACTTAAAAGGTTTTAGATTTCAGGTGAGACAGAGGAAGGAAGGAGAAAAATTTTGTGTTCCTTATATATTTGGGCTCTATAGACTGCTGTGTGGGTCTGACTGGCATGGATAACCCTCTCCTTTATCTCTAATTAAAGATTGCTTCCTTGAGGTTCCACTGGTGCCTTGTGAGTCTTATAAATTATACAGGGACTCACATGGCTTGTCATTACAGAAAGAAGTATAGTTTTATTTTCTGGGAAGGGAAAAGAAGGAGATCCTAGCTTATTGAGTCCCCCTTCTGCCCTATATTCCAGGAAAAAAATGGGGAATGATGAAAATTCCTTTAAATCAGTATGTAATGCGACACCCCAGGATGGGTCATCAGTAGGTGGGATTGAACTTGGGACTTCTGGAGCTAAAATCACAAGCCTCCAGTGCCTGAGTCTAAAGGCCACGTTATCTGAAAGACTAAAGGGGACTCTTTATGTGGGCCAGCCACTAGATGGGGACAGAGAGCCACACTGTGGAAGCATGAGTTACAACAATTATTGCATGGGCAAGAACTATAAAACCGACAATGCCCATTGCATCACAATCTCCCTAGTTGCATGACATAACTAGTAGAAATTGAATGTTACTAGCTGGTAGCAGTGGAAGCACATAGTGACTTTGTTGAACACTCTGTGATCAAGAAATCTCATTAATGTGGAGAGCAAGATCTCACTTTAGGCTAACATGCTAATAATGAGTGTGCTGGGATACCTAGGTAGACTTCCCAGGTACATTTAAACAACAATGTTAACAATATGATTCATACGCTTTTTCCTTACTTTGCACCCTACCTTTTCAACACAACTTCTTGGAAGTTCAACACAAGTTCTTGGATAGTTAATCATTCTGAACTTTTGATCATTTTCTCTCTAGTATATTGAATAGTTTTCTCTTAGTTTAGTAAGCATACAGCCTGACGGGGTTTTTTTTTTTATCTTCTTGAGCCCTCTGAACTTAAGAATCACATGCCTTTTATGTGTAGGTTTCTATTGTAAATAGAGGCTCTATGCTTGATTCTCCTACCTGTACTTAGCTTATCGAAAAGCTTTGTTATCTCAACCAAAGCTGGCACATGTACATTAGCTCCAAAGAACTGAACTTGCCTGCAGTCAGCACAAAATGCAAGTGAGAAGAAGGAAATAAAAATAGCATCACTGTCAAGAAAAGCACGGCTACCTGCTCCTCATGTGTCGCATGAAGCATACCATGTCAGCTGGCTTATGGACTTGGAAAACTCCCCATATGAAAAAAGAAAGCTGGCTTTCAGCTAGCTGTTTATTAAGGCCTCGATCCTGCAAGCAGCACTAGGCAGGCACAGGATCAGCACCCAAGGTTCAACTACTGCACAAACTCCCATCTATTGGAGAGCTTTCCATAGCAAGTCTTCCAGTACTTCAATATGCTGAACGGTGAATATTAGAACTGGTTGAAGAAGAGGGGGAAATTTTGCAAACATTTTTCAAAATGTTGTCTGTCTTTTCAAAATTTCAAATGTTGGGCAATTTAGTTTGAAGGGTCCAGAGACATCTAGAAGAGGGGGCGTGGTAGTTGCTAGGCATGCTGAATAGCTGTTTCTGAAGCTGTACAGAAAGTTTCCATTAAGGCCAAGCAGTCTTGCAGGTTCCATGCATTCATAATCTGAGAACAGAGCCAACTGGAGCTCAAGAAACAATGGTCATAAGTATGGGAGTTGGAGACAACCCTGGGGACTTAGCAGCGGACTGATGCAGGACTTAGGGATGTGTGCGCTGTGAGGGCAGTACAATACCTGTACCACTTTGGGTACAGGCTGCTGATTTCCTGGCTTGCTCGAAACAAGGAGACAGCTTGCTATTAGTTCTGGACTGAAATTTGCTGCTGGCTGCAAAATTCTTTGGACTGTTGTGTGCTAAGGAGATTGTGAAGTCTCTGGAGGGGAAATGAGGCTGCCATTCGCAGGCTCTGAAGAATCCAGGTGACACACACATACATTGAGGCCACGCTGTAGAGACTGAGAGGGAGAGGGAACTGCTCCGGGAGATGTTCAGAGGGGTGGATGTCTGCATATATATATATATTAAAGTATAAAGGGGCACATGCTCTGTTGAAACCTGGCACTGAAATGTATGTAACAGCAACAAAATGGGGAAATCTAAATACAGAGCACCAATGAGTTCATATGAACAAAGAACAACCATACTGTGTCAGACCAGTGGTCCAGCCAGCCCAGCATTCTGTCCTCTGACTGTGGCTAATGCCAGGTGCTTCAGAGGGAATGACCAGAACAAGTAATCACCAAGTGATCCATCATGTGTCGCCCATTCCCTGCTTCTGGCAAACAGACTCATGGTTTTGCATCCCTGCCTATCCTGGCTAATAGCCATTGAGCTCTAGAGTCTTTATCTAATAGCGTTGCGCAAGACATTATTCAACAGTATTCCAAATACTGTTTGGAAATATTTATGTATGTATTAAAGGTATTAAATGCTCATTCACTGTGAAATTCTATGGTGCTTTCTCTCTGAGTCCAACTGGCAGCTGTTATTAACATTCAGGGTTATGCATCCCATAGCTCTGAGGTTTAACTCTGTGTAATGCTTTTCTGATATGTCCAGAAAAGACAGAACTCTGTCCTGTGCTTTGGTAGAGAAATAGCTGAGATGCTGGGAAAAGGGAAGGGTAATAGTAGAGCTGGTTGGAAATTTTTCATTGAATCTTTTTTTTTTCATGATGTAAAATGCTGTTTTATTTGAAATGATGGTGAGTGTTGCCATTGAAAAAGAACTATTTTGAAATTTAAAAAAAAGTTGATTGATCTGCTGGCAATGCTCCTACTAATGCAGCCCAATATACAGTTAGCCTTTTTGGCAACAAGGGTGCACTGTTGACTCATATCCAACTTCTCATCCATTGTAATCCCCAGGTCCTTTACTGCAGAACTGCTGTTTAGCCATTCGGTCCCCAGCCTGTAGCGGTGCATGGGATTCGTCCGTCCTAAGTACAGGACTCTGCACTTGTCCTTGTTGCACCTCAGCAGATTTCTTTTGTCTAGGTCACTCTGGACCCTACCCCTACCCTCCAGCATATCTACCTCTCCCCCCAGCTTAGTGTCATCCGAACTTGCTGAGGGTGCAATCCATCCCATCATCCAGATCATTAATGAAGATGTTGAACAATACGGCCCCAGGACCGACCCCTGGGGCACTCCACTTGATAAGGCTGCCAACTAGACATCGAGCCATTGATCACTACCCATTGAGCCCAACAATCTAGCCAGCTTTCTATCCACCTTATAGTCCATTCATTCAATCCATACTTTTTTAGTTTGCTGGCAAGAATACTGTGGGAGACCGTATCAAAAGCTTTGCTAAGGTCAAAGTATATCATGTCCACTGCTTTCCCCATACCCACTGAGCCAGTTATCTTATCATAAAAGGCAATCAGGTTGGTCAGGCGTGACTTGCCCTTGGTGAAACTTGAGGTGATGGTGACTGGTCTGTAGTTCCCTGGATTTTCCTTCTTCCCTTTTTTAAAAATGGGCACCTTCCCATAGTTTTTGATAGGGTGGAGTGCTAAGAGTAGTGTTAATGTGTGTGTATGAGTTAGGCTTTTGCTGAGGTAGAACTAGAAGGAGCAAAGTACTGTAGGTTAGGCCCAATTCCTCCTCATTGAGCCAAGCTAAACTCAAGCAGACTGAGCTGTGAGTGACATTCTAGTGGGCACATAGCCGAGAAAGCAGCCTGTTTAAAATGAGGGATTGTTCCACCTATTTTTCAGTTGTCCTGTTTGTTAATTTGCTTAGGTTACCTCAGGGGATCTGGCTAGGGTGACCAGAGGGCAAGTGTGAAAAATCAGGACGGGGGTGGGGAGTAATAGGTGCCTATATAAGAAAAAGCCCCCCAAATCAGGACTGTCACTATAAAATCAGGACATCTGGTCACTCTAGACCTGGCATATCAGAAAAGACTCAGATTTTCCTCATTACTGGATTCTTCCATAGTAGCAGAGACTCTAAATCTCCTACCCTCCAAAACTGGGACAAAAGAGGCTCAGTGGAAGGGGGGCGGGGAAGGAGGGGGAGACGACTCCTGCTTTAGTTCTGCTTCCTGCTTTGTTTTCTATTTTTTGTTTTTCATTTCTGTTTTAACCCCGGCCCCCTTCCCGGCCTGGCCTAGAGAAATAACGTTCCTGCACTTGTATATTGAAGCAAGACAAGCAGAAAGGCCTACTTTTACTTGGGTAAGGTTGCAGACTGCCTCTTGAACCTTCCTCCTCAGCTTCCAGCCTGTTAGGCAGTTTTCCTATGTGCTTTCGAACTGATTTTCAGGTGGAAGTTGTAATGCTTTAACTGTCCCTCCCCTGCCTGATAGTCGCCCATCCAGGTATTCACAGGGTGATGGTGGGCTTCAGGTGTGTGCTGAAGAAGGAATCAGTTCAGTACAATTTAGCCTTCCAGTCAGCTGAGCATTCCTTCATTTGCATGGAAAAACCTTTCATGTCCTTGCTTTTGGTTGAAAAAAAAGTCCAGTTTTTTTAATTAAAAACAGAAACTGAAAAACAAGTTTTTGGGGGTTTGGTATCTGAAGCCCCCCAAATGTGCTGTTTTCAGTTTTCTATTGAAAAAAGACCTCTATGTATTTTTTTCAAAATTTGTGCTGGTAAATATTTGCTGTTTTCTGATCGGCTCGTGTGTGGGTGTGTGTGACCTACTTGGTAGAATATCATATCTGCTCAGGTGCAAGTGACTATGTCACCCACTAGTAATTGGTCAATAGGGGATATGAGCTATAATATTACTTTAGCTCTGCAGGTCTCCAGCTGTGCTCTGTAGACCACTTGACACATCATTCATTTCACTGAGCAACTTTCATTATGATTCCCCATACCCAAAAAGCAAAATGTCTACAATGCAATAAAACAGCCACAGAATCAAGTCTTAGAGCACAGGTCAATTGACTCAGGCTCACAGGGCTCAGGCTGTGGGGCTTAAAATTGCACCATAGACATTGAGGCTCCGGCTGGAGCCTGGTTTCTGAGACTTAGCCCCCTTCCAGGGATTCAGATCCTGGGCTCGAGCCCAAGCCTGAACGTCTACACTGCAATTTTGAATCCTGCCGCCCAAGCCACATCCGTCCGAGTCAGCTAACCCAGGCAAGCCTCAGCCATGCTGCAGGTCTTTTATTGCAGTGTAAACATACCCTCAGTGACTTTTAGTAAAGATGAAGGAAAACAAAGAAAGAAGAAATATAGAGTCTCTATGAGAAACATAACGAAACAACCCACTGTTAACATATTTATCTGCACTGAAACACAAAATGGTGGCTGCCCCAGTGGCAGAATAGGGACTCCTGCATATTTAAAGATGCAGTGCAAAGAATATGTAATGTGAAAATTTGTTTTCATTTACATAGCTACATAAATGAAGAGGCTGGAAATCACATGAGGATTTAGCTGAGGCTAATGTAGGGTGGCTGGGTAGAGTGCCTTTGTTTTCTTTTTTGCAAAATTTGTAATTGTAAATTATATGAATCAAAGTATAAATAAGTGACTTTTCCATTGTGTGTTTTTAAAATATAGGGGGTGCTAAGATCACAAGATAGGTGTCAGAGAAATCAAATCAATCAGTAAATTAAACAGAATGCCCCGCATTTATATAATTTTTGTAAATTTTTTAAATAAGTTGAGGGAGTTCTGCATTTATGTAGTTAAGAGAGACAAGGTGGGTGTGGTAATATCTTTTATTGGACCAACTTCCATTGGGGAGAGAGACAAGCTTCTGAACTTACCCAGAACTCTTCTTCAGGTCTTGGGAACATACTTAGGCCTGATCTACACTACATGGTTAGGTCAACGTAAGTTGCCTTGCATTGACCTAGCTGTGAAAGTGCCTTCACTTACTGCCAGCATAAGTGTCTCTCTATGCCAATTTAGTAACTCCACCTCCCCGAATGGTGTTGAGTCACGGTCGACGTAATTAGGTCAATGCAGTGTCAGTGTAGACACGCCATTGCTTACGTTGACTGTTATTGGCTTTTTTAGAGATGTCCCACAATGCCCCACACTGACACTACAATTGATACAAGCACTTCTGGTGAGGATGCACACTGCCGACACAAGGAGCCAAGAGTACACACACACACAAGCAAGTTAATAATTGTGCTGGATGTATGCCAACCTAAGGTAGGTTGACATAATTTTGTAATGTTGACAGGGTCTTAGAGTGTCACAAGATGGAACAGATTGTTTAGAATAAATATTTAACACATATTTCAAGGAACCATTCAAGGTGAAGTGGTCCATAAACACCCCCCCCCCCCAGTCATAGGGAGGAAAGGAACAGGGAGAAGCAGGTGGGGGGAATTGGTAGTGATTTACAGATTGTTGTAATAAGCCAACATTGTTGGATGATACCACCTATGGGTTCCATTGTGGGGTGGTAGTGACAACTAGGGGTGTGTGGTTGGAGAGTTTTATTTCTGTATTGAAGCAAGTTCTTTCAGGGTATTTGGGTGGCCCGCTCCATGATGTGATCTACTTCTCTTATGGAGTGTCCTTGCTTGGTGAAGGTGGTTTTTGGTGTGGTAAGGTATATATCCCAGACTTTCTCCTCAGAGCATATTCTGTGTTATCTGAGTGCCTGGCTGTAGCTAACAGATTTCTTGGTGTGTGTGTGGGGGGTGGTTACTGGATCTATGAAGGTAGGTGTGGTGATCCAGGGGTTTCTTGTATATAGTTGTCTGTAGGTTTTCATTGCTGAAGTTAATTGTGGTATCCAGGAAGTTGATGCTGGCGTGGGAGTGTTCCAAAGAGAGTTTTATGTAGTTAACACAGGGATGTAACAGGAAGGTGTGATGGGTTGGATCACAGAAACCCCTTTGGGACTGCCACCTGATGTGGTGAGACTACTTCTAAGCCCGTTTTCCCTGGCAGTTTGGGACTTCAGTGCCCTGCCTGGTTTGAGCCAGACACACTAGCCTGCAACAAACATAGACCCAGGTCTGAACTATGTCCCCCAAAGCTGCAGGCTTAACTGAAAACAGCTTAAGAAGTGCTCCTGTCTCCAGCACTCAGATACCCAGCTCCCAATGGGGTCCAAACCCCATATAAATCCGATTTACCCTGTATAAAGCTTATACAGGCTAAACTCAAATTGTTTGCCCTCTATAACACTGATAGAGAGATATGCACATCTGTTCCCCCTCCCCCCCCAGGTATTAATACATACTCTGGGTTAATTAATAAGTAAAAAGTGATTTTATTAAATACAAAAAGTAGGATTTAAGTGGTTCCAAGTAATAACAGACAGAACAAAGTGAATTACCAAGCAAAATAAAATAAAACACGCAAGTCTAAGCCTAACTGAATACAGATAAAATCTCACCCTCAGAGATGTTTCAATAAGCTTTTTTCACAGACTGGATGCTTTCCTAGTCTGGGCACAATCTTTTCCCCTGGTACAGCCTTGTTCCAGCTCAGGTGGTAGCTAGGGGATTTCTCATGACTGCAGCCACTTTTGTTCTGTTCCACCCCCTTATATATCTTTTGCACAAAGCGGGAATCCTTTGTCCCTCTCTCGGTTCCCACCCCTCCTTCTAAATGGAAAAACACCAGGTTAAAGATGGATTCCAGTTCAGGTGACATGATCACATGTCACGGTAAGACTTCATTACCCACTTACCAGCACACAGGCATGGAAAATTTCATCTAAACAGTTAAAGATTGGCAAAGTTATAAGCAATTGAAAAAGGGGTTTACAGTGGGACATGTCAGGCAACCATAATTACAGATGGTGCGATCAGTCCTGCCTATAATGTATAGATAGATCAGATAGTGACAGATTCAGACCAAAAGAATATAAGAGAGTGGCCACAGCTAAAGGCCTCTTCCCCAGCCTGGGGAGGAGCTATTGAGCCCAGACTTCAACTATAGTTGTGAGACAATGAAGGGGAAAAAAACAAAACAAAAAACAAAAAAACCACACTGGACAGGTGTGGGGGTCAAAGGGCCATAACTAGGGAACTGGAAAGGGACACCGAGCAGAGAACCCCAGACAGTGCCCACTGCTCCTCAAAAGCATCCAAGGAGCTAGAGGACACCACCCAAAGGAACTCCACCCAGATGCGTGAATGGATGAAAGAATGAAAACAGGCCCCACAGTCGCAGCCCCTCCCCCCCAGCCAACCTCCTCTCCCTACTGTTATAAATGGCCACTTTGGCCATGCCTAGGAGGAGGTGGATGAGATGGTCCCACGACTTCGTGGGGCCATGGATGGGATGAGCATATAGAAAAAGGTGTGGGGAAAAGTACACCCAGAACCTCAACAAGAGGTTCTGGAGGAGCTGGAAGAGGGGCTGCAACCTAGCACACTGCAGATAGACATGCGCCAGGGTCTCCCTCACACTGCAAAAAGGGCCTTGTTCACCCCTCTTCCCAACACCTGCCAAGTACACGCCTGTGCTCACAGCTCCATGAAGGAGCTGCCAACTAATGTCCCCGGCAGGCCGTGGAATCAGGATGGAATACAGGCTGGCCCACCAGGGTCCCTCATCCTCTCCAGCTGGTAAAAGGTCTTAGTATTGGGGTGAGACATGAGGGTGGGGAAATAAAGAGTGTGGAGCATGAGCGTGTAGAGATGGTCCCGTGGCATGGTTCAGAAATGAACCGGCTGCAAATTGCGCAGCCGACTCAGGGTACAAAGGAGTGGGGGTCTTGAAGGCTCATGGGGCAGGGGCCTGATAAAGAGATCCAGAGGGCCCGGGGTAAGGGGTGGGTAGGGAATACCCTCTCGCAGGACCCGCTCGAGGAAAAACTGAGAAGTGGGCAATAAGGCTACCTCCACCTCCCGAAGTATGCGCTGGAGGGTGCCAGGGTGGAGCGCCCCAGGCGCCTCCGAGCGCCTAGGGATCCACCCAGTCCCTCCGGTCATAGTCCAGGAGGTCTCCGATCCTGGTAGCTTCTGCCAGGACCAACCTCTGGCACACCGAGGGGGACTCCACCACCTGCACACAAAGATGGGGATTGTGTAGCAGGGGCTCAGTGAGGAGGTCTGCCCCCCCCCCGGTGGCCGCCATGGTCGCAAAGACAAGCTTCCAGGTCTGGAGGAGGTTCTAGAAGACCGGAAGCTCAGAGAGGTCTTGCAGAAGACCTCTCGGATGGAGATAAAAGAGCTGCTGGTCATATCAGAGCCCTCTGAAGTGGGGGAGGAAGGCGTGCACCAACGTACACCATGCCGAGCTACCTGCACCATAAAGGAGTCTCTGCGGGGCCTGGAGGTGAAAGACATGGACCTGCATGCAAAAGCACATCAGGCCCTGTCCTCCCTCCTCCAGAGGAAGGAAGCAAAACCCCAGCAGAGACCCAGTGCAGTCCTAGCCAAAAGAACTCCAGAACCAACTTCTGGAGCCAGGCCAGGAACCCTGGGGCTGGGCACAGGGTGTTGAGCCAGTACCAGAGCATGGACAGGACTAGTTGATTAAGCAACAATGCCCTCCCCCGAAAGAAAAGGCACCTGAGCAGTCCTGCCCACCTCTACAGTTGCTCAACCACCCTGCCCTCCAAAATCATGCCAGTTCTCTGGCGGCAAAGGATGTGTGGCAGAAAGATAAATGCCAAGATAGAGCAGTGGACCCACACCCCACCAAATGGCCTGAAGCATGGGTGGGAGGGAGCTTTCCTGCCACCCAACCCCAACCATCAGGCCAGAGCTCTTGACCCAGTTGGCCTGGGCGGAGAAGGCCACCAAGTACACAGCTTGGCAGGCCTCCACCCGCACCAGGTTGCCCGGGTCCTGAACCATGAGGAGCAGGTCATTGGCGTACGCTAACAGGACCAGCCGCATCCCTGGCTCACGGAGCACCATCCCTGTCAACCTTTACCACAGGAGATGGAGGAAGGGCTCAATGGTCAGAGTATACAACCGGCCTGAGAGCAGCCAGCCTTGGCACACTCCTTGCCTGAAGCTGACAAGTTCCGTCAGGGTCCAGTTGAGCCTGACCAAGCACTTGGCAGAAGCTTACAGCACCTGGAGAAATCCCACAAAACGGGGCCTGAAGCCAAATGCGCAGGAGATACCCGTGGTCCATCCAGTCGAACGCCTTCTCCTGATCCAGGGAAAGGAGGGTGAACAGAATATCCCTACATCCAACCTCAAGGAGATCCCAGACCAAATAAAGATTGTCAAAGATGGTATGGCCCGATGTAAGTATGGTCAGCATGGACCCCAGTCGCAGCGAGATGGCCTTCGCCACGACCTTATATCCGTGCTGAGGAGCAAGATGAGACACCAATTCCTAAGGTCGCAGAGGTCCCCCTTCTTCAGAAGCAAGGCGAGCACTGCTCGCCTGCATGACAGAGGAAGGATCCCACTCTCCAAGGCCATCGTCTGGGCCGAGTCAAGGTCCAGGCCGAGGGCATCCCAAAACACGCGGTAAAACTCCTCTGTCAGCCCGTCCATGCCCAGAGACTTATTAGTGAGCATGAGACGGAGGGCTTCCGAGAACTCTGCCAGAGCGAGAGGCAGCTCTAGCCAGTCCCGGTCACTCGCACTGATCGCTGGGAGTTTGTCCCAAAGCGCCCCACAGACATTGGCTTTGGTAGGATCCAGGGAGAAAAGGCCAGCATAGAAGGCCCGGGCCCTCTCACGCATCTCCACCAGATCTGTGAGGGGGGTGCAGTCCTCTGCCAAAAGGCAAAGGACGTGCTTTTTCATCCCCCTCTTTTTCTCTAGGGCGTAGAAGAAGTGGGAGCCGCGATCCATCTCCTGGAGGAGATGGATGTGAGATCAAACAAAGGCACCCCAGGCCCAGAGATAGTCAAGGTCCCAGAGCTGCTCCTGCTTCTCCCGGCACTCTCCGCAGAGGGATGGATCCCCGGGACAGGCAGCCAGACGCCTCTCCAGCTCTAAGACCTCCCATTCCAACTGCTCTATCACCACATCCCTCCGCTAGCTGGCGCCCCAGGTGTAGCTCCGGCAGAAGAGTCGGACGTGAACCTTCCCCACATCCCACCACCATTGCACCAAGGGAAAGGCCTGCCTCTGCCTGCTCCAGGACAGCCAAAGCTCCTGGAAGGACACCATGAAGCCCACATCCAGCAAGCTCTTACTAAAGTGCCAATAGGCCGGCCCCGGCCTCTCTGGAGTAAGAGAGGCCTTCATGGCCACCAGATGGTGGTCCGAGAACAGGGCCGGCCGGACGCTGGAGGAGTAGGCCCGCGAAAGATGGTAACAAGATAAGTAAATGCGATCCAACTGGGAGTGGCACGACCCGGACATACGTAAAGGTGGAGTCATCATCCGGGTGGTGGTCGTGCCAGTGATGATCTCTCGGAGGATGTTCGCGGTGGCCTGGCACTGCTCGGTCCCCGTGCGGTCCCGCTCCTCGAGGGTAGTGTTAAAATCCCCACCCAGGACCAGACACTCGTGAGGATCTAGAGATCCGAGGAAGGCGGACACGTGCTGGAAAAAACACACCTGCTCCGGGCCAGATGTCGGGGCATAGATGTTGACTAAGTTCAATGTCAGCCCTTCCACCTGAGCCTGGAGGTGCAGCAGGTGACCTGACATGACCTCAGCTGTCCCCAGCACCTCGGGCTGTAGGTCAGGGGAGAACGGAGTAGCCACCCCAGCCTGACGAGCCGAAAGGTGGCTAAAATACACCCTGTCCCCCCACTCCAGCTGCCAGCTAGCTTTGACGACCAGATCCATGTGGGTCTCCTGTAGGAAAGTTACTGAGTACCCCCCTACCCAAAGGAAGAAGAGCACCTGACACCTGTGGAGACCCACCCTACAGCCCCAGGTGTTCAAAGTGGCAAAGATGGTCATCGGCATAAGGAGGGCTGGGGAAGATCATCACAGGCAGGCATGCTAGCAGTCCCCATTGGTCCCCGCAGCAAACTGACCTACCCCAAAAGCCATCAGGGAGTCACAGAAGCAGCGGGTCCACTGGTAGGCCCTTTGCCCTCCTCTAAAATGGCCCTCACAGCCCAGAGGACAAGATGAAAGTCCCCTCAGCTCTGGAGAGTGAGCTGCACCCTATTTCTGAAGCTACGGGTATCTAGTAAGAAAGAGCACAGCTTGTCTCACGGTGCCTAGGGACAGGGGTCAGAGACACCTGACTGTCCCCCGGTTGGGGTCCCGTACCAGCCCCGCGGCTTGACCCCAGCACAGAGGACTTCGACGGAGGGAGAACTGCAGCTCCAGATGGGCCAGGAGAGGGAAAAACAAAAGCCGTCTCCCAGGGGCCCTTGTAAATGGAAAATGAGGCAACCCCGGGGGTGGCAGCAACAGGAGGAGGGAAGGAAAAAGGGTTAAGGACAGTAGCAGGGGCTGGAATGGGGTCAGTGGAAGGACACAGAACAAGGACAGGGACAGGGACAGGGTTGGGGTCAGGGACGAAATCAGGGGCCCGAGTGGCAAAGCCACCGGAGCTTGGCACCCCTCGACAGAGCATGGTGGTTAGAAGGGCAGCAAGGGCTCGGGGTGCCCCCACAGCGCCAGGCTCAGATGCCTCACTAAATGAAACACCTATGATTATAGCACTGGGGGGTGGCAAGGGCTGCCGCCCCACCTCACAGGGAAAGTTACCCTTGGGCTCAGAGCCCAGCCCCTTGGCATCAGCCGTTGCCACACTGGGCACGGTGGCCTCCGTGGGAGTACTAATCAGGGCCAGGCAGATGGTCAGGTCCAGGGGCGCCACAGAGGCAATAACAGGGGCAACAGCCTGAGGCAGGGGAGAAAGGGGGGGGGGCGACAGATTACAATCGCCCTGACCGAGGCCCTCTAACAGGGGAGCATCCACCCCCTCAGTGATAGTGGGTCAAGCCCAGGGCCTCGATCTCCTCAAAAATGGAGCCAAAGTCCCCACCCGCCTCTACAGGGTCCCCCTCAACAGCAGCCGGGGCAGTAGCCACCTTGGCGCCTACAGGGGGCACAGATGGCAAAGGGGTGGGGGGGCACCTCCCAATACCCCCTCAGGAAGGGACTCCATGAGAGGGGTGGTACTACCCACCACCGTGGCTACAGCAACCTCGGCCGACTCCAAGTGGTGAACATCAATAGGGGAGACAATGGAAAACCCAGCACCAGCAACCCCCTTCATAATTTTACAGGGGGTACCTTCCCCCTCACCAATGAGAGAGGGGTGCTGGGCCAGTGCCCCCCTGCTTATGGCACCTCCCTCGCACAAGCTCCCAGCTCCCCGAGGAGGGGGGCTGGCCAGCCAGATCAGAGCCAGGGAGATGACAGGAGGGTAAGGGAAGACAAGGACAGGGCAGCAGGGAAAAGGACAGACTGCCCCTGAGGCAAGCCCCATTCAATTCCCACCACCAGCCCTGCCACCCTCTACTCCATGGGCCCTGGTCTACTACACACCACAGCGGCGGGGCCCGCTCATCTGGGCATGCCGGGGGGGCCTCCCCCGGGATCCAAGTGGAGTTGACAATGGTCACAGATGGAGGAGGGGTGACCCCAGGGACTGGGCGATCAGAGCCGCCAGCGATGAAAGCTGACGTCCTTCCTGGTTTTGGGGGTCCCAGATGCCCCTCCGGACATGCCACGTCACCTGGCAGACAAAGCACTGGGCCTCCCCTGAAGAATAGTAAACCAGAAAGGACCCCTCCAGAGCTTCCCTGTCACACGCCGCCTTGAATCTGCACCTGCTGGCAGAATGATAAAACGTGGCGGAGGGCAGGGTCCTTACAGCCCAATGGAAGGGAGCTGAGGACAGACAGGGGCTTCCCCAGGGTGGAAAGGAATGGCAGAAGGGTGGCATTGGGGAGGAAGGGAGGAACAGAGGAGACCACCCCCCCATTTGCCCAGGTCCTCCAAAGGCTCAAGGGGGACATGAACGCACCCTACCGCCAAGCCCCTTTCCACCGCCTCCTGGGCAGCAGCCTCCGATGCCAGGAAGAACACAAACTTTCCCAAACATCTTAGAGGCTGCCACCACAGCTGGGGGCCCCACCACCCCCGCCATCACCCACACGTAGGTTTCCACATGGAACGAGGCCGACACCCGGAGGCAACATACCCCATGCCCCCTCGTGAGGGTGGGAAAGGATCCCCAGCCACCCAGAATGGTATTCCGGGAGGCTGCTCGAGCAGATGGCAAGACGGCGAGCAGAGGGGTCGCAGCCACCTGGGCATACGCCCTGGAGGCCGAGGGAGCAGGACTGCCAGGGCTGGTGGAGGGAACAATGGGTCAGGGAAAAAGTGGGGCTGAGGCAGTTGATGGGGCCACAGCAGGAGAAGGAACCACCGCCACAGGGGGTTTCACCTTCCGGGGAGGGCCCTTGTCCTTCTTTGTCCCCCAGCTCTTCCCACCGGCCAAGGGAGCAGTCTCAGAAGTGGAGGCGACAGAGGTCGCGGCAGCAGCAACGGAGTCTTGGGAGTCCCTTCCAGTGCTGCTGCCGGGGCAGGCAGCAAAGAGAAAGGGCAAACAGCTGCAAGAACCGGATAGTGGGCGAGGCAGAGTGGAAGGGAGCCCACTAGCCAGATGCAACAGGGGAGGGAGGACAAGCCCAAGGAAGGGGAGAGGGAACGCGCACCCACAGGCTCCCAAAAATCAAGTGCCTGCTCGCTGCTGCTACTGTCCCAAGATGGGAAAAAGGACACAGCAAACTGCTGGGCTGGGGAGTGGAGAGGGTGGTGGTGGTGGCGGCAATAGGGGAGCAGACAGACCAGGGGGAGGGCTCCATGCCACTCCCCCAGCTCCCCACTACAACGGCACCTACCACCACAGAAGCAAGGATGTTACAAACCCCCTCCACAAAGCAGGGCCTCCTCCACTCCCTCCTCAACTCCAGCAGCAGTAACAGGCTCTCCAGCAGCAGCAAGGGCAGCAGCAACCCAGCCAGGGGAGGCCCCAAAAATGATGGAAAAAGTGGGACCTTGCACTCCCCTCTGAGGGTCACACCAACAGGGTCCTCCCCACAGCAACAGCCACCACCAGGGAGGCAACTGGCTAGCAGGACAGCCTCAAAAGAGTCCTTTTGAGCACCGGGATGTGGGCGAGCGCTAGCCTCCTCCAGTCTAGGGAAGGACTACCAAACCCAGAACCCAACTGAATTAGGGGGACAACAAATGCAATAACGGGAACAGGCATGGGGGTTAAAGGGCCAAAACTAGGGAACCAGAAGGGGACACTGACTAGAGAACCCCGGAGAGCACCCAGAGGAACTCTGCCCAGATATGTGAACGGATAAAGGAACGAAAAACAGCCCCACAGTCGCACCCCCCCCCCCCCGCCAACCTCCTCTCCCTGGTGTTACGAATGGCCACCTTGGCCATGGCCAGGCGGAGGTTGACGAGGTGGTCCCGTGACTTCGTGGGGCCTCAGATCGGGTGTGCATAAATAAACAAGTGCGGGGAGAAGTGCAGCCATAACCTCAATAAGAGGTTCTGGAGGAGCCAGAAGAGGGGCTGCAGCCTGGCGCACTGAAGTTACACGTGCGCCAGGGTCTCCCTCATGCCACAAAAGGAACAGGCTTCAGGAACAGAAGTGAATCACGCCAAGTACATGCCCGTGCTCAAGGCTCCATGGAGGAGCCGCCAGCTGATATCCCCAGCAGGCCGCGAGACTAAGATGAAATATAAACTGGCCCACTAGGGTTCCCCACCCTCCACTGCTGGTAAAAGGTCCCGCCACTTAGTATCTGGGTGGGACACGAGGGTGGGGAAATAAAACGTATGCAGCACGAGCATGTATAGATGGTCTCTTGGTGCGGTTTGAAAACTGACTGGTTGCAAGACATGCAACTGGGTCAGAGTACGAGAAGGGGGAGGCCGGGAAAGCTCACGGGGTCGATGGAAAGATCCGGTGGGTCTGGAGTGAGGGGCAGGTGGGGCGCACCCTCTCGCAGGACCTGCTCGAGGAAAGCCCGAGCTGTGGGGTACAGGGCTGCCTCCACCTCCTGGAGAATGCACCGGGGGGGGGGGGGGTTTAAGGATGGAGAGCCCCATGGGCTGACCGAGCACCAGAGGATCCACCCAACCCCTCAGGTTGTAGTCCAGAAGGTCTCCGATCTTGGTGACTCCCGCCAGGATCAACCTCCGGCACACCAAGGAGGACTCCGCCACCTGCACACGAAGATGAGGATTGTGTAGCAGTGGCTCCGTGAGGAGATTTACCCCCTTAGTGGCCACAAGGGACCTGGTTGCTGAAACCAGCCTCCAGGTCTGGAGGAGGTCCTGGTAGAAGACCGGCAGCTCAGAGAGGTCTCACGGAAGACCTCTCGGATGGAGGAAAAAAAAAAAAAAAGAGTTGCCGGTCGTATCGGAGCCCTCGCAGGCGGCGGAGGAAGGCATGCACCAATATGCTCCACACCGAGCCACCTGCACTATAAAGGAGTCTCTGCAGGGCCTGGATGCGGAAGACATGGACCCGCGTGTGCATACACGTCAGGCCCTGTCCTTCTTCCTCCAGGGAGAGATGGAGAACCTCTGCAGAGACCCAGTGCAGTCCTGGAAAAAACACACACTCCTGAACCAACCTCTGGAGATTGGCCAGGAACACTGGGGGTGGGCACAGGGTGTTGAGCCAGTGCCAGAGATGAACATAACCAGTTGGTTAAGTCTGTCCTGTCCAGCCCCGCAACCGCCCAATCACCCTGCCCTCTAAACCGTGCCAGTTCTCCAGCAGAGACGGATGTGTGGCAGAAAAGTAAATGCCAAGATAGAGCAGTGGACCCGCACTCCACCAGATGCCCTGAAGCGCGGGTGGGAGGGAGCTCGCCCGCCACCCAGCCCCAACCACCAGGCCAGAGCTCTTGACCCGAGCGGAGGAGGCTGCTGAATAAACAGCTTGGCAGGCCTCCACCCACACCAGGTCTTCCGGGTCCTGGACCACGAGGAGCACATCGTTGGTGTACGCCGCCAGGACCAGCCACACCTCTTGCTCACGCAGCACTAACCCCATCAGCCTCTTACGAAGGAGACAGAGGAAGGGCTCAATGCCCAGACTATACAGCTGACCTGACAGTGGACAGCCTTGACACACTCCTCGCCCAAAGCTGACAGGTGCGATCAGGGTCCAGTTGAGCCTGACCAAACACTTTGTGGAAGCATACAGCACCTGGAGAAACCCCGCAAACTGGGGCCCGAAGCCAAATGCCCGCAGAGCACCCAGGAGATGCCCATGGTCCATCCAGTCAAACGCCTTCTCCTGATCCAACGACAGGAGGGTGAATGACAGACCATCCCTACACCAAAGCTCCAAGAGATCCCAGACCAGATAAAGATTGTCAAAGATGGTACGGCCCAGGATGGCGTAGGTCTGGTCAGGATGGACCATGTCCACCAACACAGACCGCAGCTGCAGTGAGATGGCCTTCACCACGACCTTATAGTCCGTGCTGAGGAGTGATACGGGATGCCAATTCCAGAGATCACGGAGGTCCCCCTTCTTTGGCAGCAAGGCGAGCACCACTCGCCTGCATGACAGGGGGAGGACCCCGCTCTCCAATAACTCGGCCCAGACGGTGGCATGGTCCAGGCCGAGGATGTCCCAGAACACATGGTAGAGCTCCACGGTCAGCCCGTCCATGCCCGGAGATTTATTGGTGGGCATGAGATGGAGGGCTTCCAAGAACTTGGCCCGAGTGAGAAGCAGCTCCAACTGGTCCTGGTCACCCATGCTGACCGTCGGGAGTTCATCCCAAAGCACTCCACAGGCATTGGCTGGATCCGGGGAGAAAAGGTTAGCGTAGAAGGCCCAAGCCCTCTCGTGCATCTCCACCAGATCCGTGAGGGGAGTGCCATCATCTGCCAAGAGGCAGATGATGTGCTTTTTAGCCCCCCTCTTCTTCTCCACGGTATAGAAGAAGTGGGAGCCGCGATTAATCTCCCACAGGAGATGGATGCGGGATCGAACAAAGGCACCCCGGGCCCAAAGATTACCAAGGGCCCGGAGCTCCTCCCTCTTCTCCCAGTATGCTCCACAGAGGGGTGGATTCCTGGGCCTGGTGGACAGACGCCCCTCCAGCTTTAAAACCTCCCGCTCCAACTGCTCTATCACCACATCCCTCTGCTGGCTGGCTCCCCAGGTGTGGCTACGGCAGAAAAGCCAGGCACACACCTTCCCCATATCCCACCACCGCTGTGCTGAGGGAAAGGCACACCTCTGTTCCCAACAGGCCAGCCGGAACTCCCAGAGGGATGCCACAAAGCCCATATCCTCCAGAAGGCTGTTATTGAAATGCCAATAGGCTGGCCCCGGCCCCTCTGAAGAAAGAGAGGCCGTCACGGCCACCAAATGGTGGTCCAAGAACGGGGCCAGCCAAACGCTGGAGGAGTGGGCCTGTGAAAGATGACAGTGAGAAAAATAAATGCAATCCAACCAGGAGTGGCTCGACTGTTGTTCCTCCCCCAGACAAAAGTGAACGTAGAGTCGTCGTCTGGGTGGTAGTCGCCCCAGATGTCCACCAGGGAGTGATGAGCTATGATCTCCCTGAGGACATCTGCAGCGGTCGGGCTCGGCTCAGTCCCCGTGAGGTCCTGCTTCTCGAGGGTGCAGTTGAAATCTCCACCCAGGACCAGCACTCGCGAGGATCTAAAGAACCGAGGAAGGCGGACACCTGCTGGAAGAAATGCACTCGCTCTGGGCCGGATGCCGGGGAATAGACGTTGACAAGATGCAACGTCAGCCCTTCCACCCGAGCCTGGAGGTGCAGCAAGCGACCTGGCACGACCTCTGTAATCCCCAGCACCTTGGGCTGTAGGTGAGGGGAGAACAGGGTCACCACCCTGGCCTGATGAGCCAAAAGGCAGCTGGATCCGTGTGGGTCTCCTGCAGGAAAATAACTGAGTACCCCCGCTCCTGAAGGAAGGAGAGCACCTGACACCTGTGGAGACCCACCCGACAGCCCCAGGTGTTCAAAGTGGCAAAGATGGATGGCGGCATAAGGCGGGCTGGGGATGAGCCTCATGGGCAGGGGCACTAGCGGTTCCCACCGGACCTCGCAGCAAGACGTGACCAACCCCAAAAGCCATCAGGGCGTCACGGAAGCAGCAGGTCCGTTGGTAAGCCACAGCGTCCCGCTTCCCGGGCCCTTTGCCCTCCCCCAAAATGGCCCTCATGGTCCGGAGAACAAGATGGAAATCGTCCCAGCACTGAAGAGCAAGATGCACTCTGTTTGTGGAGCCACGAGTGTCCTCCAAGAAACAGCGCCGCTCGTTCCTCTGCGTGGTGGGGACCGGGGTCACGGACCCCAGAGCATCTCCTGATTAGGCCCCCCAGCAGACTCGTGACCTATCGAGACGGGTAAACAGGGATCAGATCCCCACCGCAGCGCCCGTCCCACCGGCGCCGCGCCACCCAATTCAGTACTCGGCACTAGGGACAGTGGCGGAGGGAAAACTGCAGCCCCAGATGGGCAGGAGAGGGAAAAAACAAAAAACGCCTCCCAGGGTCCCTTGTAAAAAGAAAATGAGGCAACCCCAGGGGCGGCAACAACAGGAGGAGGGAAGGAATAAAGCTTAAGGATAGGAACAGGGGCTGGAATGGGGTCAGGGCAAGGGACGGGGACAATATCAGAGGCCCAAGTGGCAAAGCCACCGGGACACGGTGCCCCTCGAATCGGCATGGTGGTCAAAGAGGCAACAAGATATTGGGGCACCCCCACAACGCTAGGCTCAGGGGCCCCACTAAATGAGGCACCCACAATTACAGCACTGGGGTGGGGAGGGCTGCTGCCCTGCCTCATAGGGAAGGGCACCCATGGGATCAGAGCCCAGCCGCTCGGCGTCAGCTGTTGGCTCACTGGGCACGGCGGCGACAGCCGGATTACCAATCGTGGCCGGGCAGATGGTCAGGTCCCTGGGCATTGCAGAGGCCAAAACTGGGGCAACCACCTGAAGCGGGAGGAAAGGGAGTGACAGATTGCAAGCGTCCTGACTGAGGCCCTCTAACAGGGAGCCATCCACCCCCTCGATGGTTGGGGTCAAGCCCAGGGCCTCAATCTCATCAAAAATAGAGGCAAAGTCCCCACCCGCCTCTACGGGGTCCCCCTCGACAGCAGCCAGGGCAGTAGCCACTTCGGCGCCTACAGGGGGCACAGATGGCAAAGCGGCAGGGGGGACTCCATCGTAACCCCCTCAGGGAGGGACTCCATGAGAGAGATGGTACTACCCACCTCCGCGGCTGCAGCGATCTCGGCCAACTCCAGTTGGTGAAAATGAGCAGGGGAGACAGCGGAAAACCCAGCACCAGCAACCCCCTTCATAGTTTTACAGGGGGTCCCTTCCCCCTCGCCAACGAGAGGGGGGTGCTGGGCCCATACTCCCTGCTTATGGCACCTCCTTTGCATGAGCTCCCAGCTCCCCGACGAGGGGGGCTGGCCAGCTGGGTCAGAGCCAGGGAGCAAGGGCGATGACAGGAGGGTAAGGGAAGATGAGGGCAGGACAGCAGGGAAAGGGACAGACTGCCCCTGAGGCAAGCCCCACTCGATTCCAGCTACCGGCCCTGCCACCCTCTCCTCCAAGGCCCTGGTCTACCACCCACAACAGCAGCGGGTCCCACACGCTCATCTGGGCATGTCAGGGGGGGCCTCCCCCGAGACCCGAGCAGAGTTGACAATGGTCATGGATGGAGGAGGGGCGATCCCAGGGACTGGGCAATCAGAGCCACTGGTGATGGTACAGCGGACTCCCTTCCGGGTGTCGGGGGTCCCAGATGCCCCTCCAAGTCAGGCCAGGGGGCAGTCCCTCCGGACATGCCCCGCCACCCGGCATAGAAAGCACCGGGCCTCCCCCGAAGAATAGTAAACTCGGTACTGGGCCCCTCGAAGGGATACCAGAAAGGACCCCTCCAGAGCCCCTCCGTCACGCGCCGCCAGCAGCACTTGAACCTGCACCTGCCGGCGGAACAATAAAATGTGGTGGAGGGCAGGGTCCTTACAGCCCAATAGAAGGGGGCTGAGGACAGACAGGGGCTTCCCCAGGGTGGAGCGGAATGGCAGAAGGGCAGCATTGGGGAGGAACAGAGGAGAACACCATCCGCACGCCCAAGTCCTCCAAAGGCTCAAGGGGGACATAAATGCCTCCCACCGCCAAGCCCCTCTCCACCACCTCCTGGGCAGCAGCCTCCGATGCCAGGAAGAACACAGCCTTCCCAAACATCTTAGAAGCTGCCACCACGGCCATGGGCCCCAGCACCCGTGCCAATGCCTGCATGTAGGTTTCTACGTGGGGCAAGGCTGATACCAGGAGGCAACACCCCCTGTGCTCCCTGGTGAGGGTGGGAAAGGGGCCCCGGCTGCCAGGGGTAGTATTCTGGGAGGCGGCTGGAACAGGCGGCGAGTCAGGGACAGCTCCAGGCACCAGCGCAGCAAGTGCTTGCCTGGGGCAACAGTGACGTAGCCTTCGGCGGCATGCCTGCGGGAGGTCCACCGGTCCTGTGGCTTCAGGGGCAATTCATCAGCAGGCACGCTGAAGGCGCGGGACCAGCAGATCACCCGCAGAAATGCAGCCGAATCCATGTGACCAGCGGACCGCACACAGGCATGCCGCCGAAGGCCGCCTGACTGCCGTGCTTGGGGCAGCAAAAAACATAGAGCCGCCCCTGCGGCAAGCAGAGGGATCACAGCTAGCTGGGTGTACGCCCTGGGGTCCGAGGGAGCGGCACCTCCAGGGCTGGTGGAGGGGACAGCGGGTTGGGGGGAAAAAGGGGGCTGCGGCCGTTGACGGGGCCGCAGCGGGAAAAGGAACCACTGCCACGGGGGTTTTCGCCTTCCGGGCAGGTCCCTTGCCCTTCTTCGTCCCCCTGCCCTTCCCACCGGCCGGGGGAGCGGTCTCAGAGGCGGAGGCGGCAGAGGTCGCAGCAGCAGCAATGGAGTCTTGGGAGTCTCTATCTGTGCCCATCAGAGGCAGCGATGGCAGGCAACCCGGCAGTGGCAGTCGAGGCAGGACAGGGCACAGGAAGGGAGACTGAAAGGGAACAGTAGGGGCATCCAGGGATGTCCCACCCCCTGAATCACCAACTACAGGAATGGAGGGATAGGGACAGAAACTAGGGCAGGAAAAAGGGAATGGAAGGAAGGAATGAAGGAGTAAGGGGGGGGAGAAATGGCTATCACACCCACCCACTAGGCTGAAAGCAGGGTGGAGGGGCACCAACAGAAAGGGACACAGGAAAACAGGGAACACAACTCCCGGCACAGGATGAAGAGACCGGCTCTCGCAGCTGCACGAAGGGGGGGATTGGGGGGAGGAGAGAAACTAAACCATCATGAAGAAGTGTGAAGGGAATAACTGAAGAAGGGAGGAGAACCTCAAGTGCTGGAAATAGAACGTGGGCACGCAGGCAAAGAGGGTAAACTGGGAAGGGGGGCAAACAGCAAGGGACTGGAATGAAGGATGGGAGGAACAAGTATGCCACAGGCAAGGAACAAAAAACAGGGTGGGCTCAAAAGCAACCAAACCAAACAAAGGGAAATGGGGCTGGGATCAACGCCCACACCATGGGACAAGGGCAGGGCAACAAACCAACCTAGGGCCTACAAAGAAAGCAGCCCCGCAAAAAACAGGGCAGGGCAAAATGGAGCAAACAGGATGGCTAGAAGGGGAGCGGGCGGGGCAGGCAGCAAAGGGAAAGGGGGCAAACAGCTGCAAGGACAGGGCAGAGGGTGAAGCAGGGAAAAAGGGAGCCCACCAGTCAAATGCAGCAGGGGAGGGAGGGCAAGTCCAAGGAAAGGGAAAGGGAAGGGAACGTGCACTCATGGGCACCCAAAAACCAAGTGCCTGTTCACTGCTGCTACTGTCCCAAGATGGGAAAAAGGACACAGCAAACTGCTGGGCTGAGGAGTGGAGAGCAGAGCCAGATGGTAATTGGGAAGGTGGAAGGGGTGGTGGTGGCAATAGGGGAGCAGACAGACCGGGGGAGGGCTCCAGGCCACTCCCCCAGCTCCCCACAACAAAGGCACCTACCACCACAGAAGCAAGGATGTTAAAAACCCCCTCCACAAAACAAGGCCCCCTCCTCAGCTCCAGCAGCAGTAACAGCTCCCCAGCAGTAGCAGCAAGGGCAGCAGCAACCCAGCCAGGGGAGGCCCCAAAAATGATGGGAAAAGTAGGACCTCACATTCCCCTCCGAGGGTCAAACCAGCAGGGTCCACCCCAGAGCAGCAGCAGCCAGGGGGGCAACAGGCCAGCAAAAAGGCCTCAAAAGAATGGAAAATAAGTAGATCAGCCTTCAGAATGAGCAGGTCCCTGTTCCCTGGGTAGCCAAACAAAGGCTACTCCAGACCAATTAAGACACCTGACACCAATTAACCACTTAAGGCTGTTAGGCTGGAACCAATCAAGGTCCCACTTACACTGTTTAAAAAGCTCTCCTTCCAGTACCTTCCAGCTGAGGTGAAAGGAGCTGGAAGAGAGGAAGTAGGGCTGAATCCTGAGGCAAGGGTGTAGCTAGGAAAAAGGGACCACAGGGGAAGTGGCCCAGGGAATTAAAGCAGTGTCAGTGGTGAAGGGAAAGCCACCAATATCTGCTACCAGTAGGGTTCCTGGGTGGAACCTGGAGTAGAGAGTGGATCTGAGTTCCCTCTTCCCCCATCCCCCATACTCTACAGAGATCCCCTGGAGAAGGGAAGTAGGACTTGGTCTAGGCAGGAGGCTGAACTGTACCTACTGAGCTCTATGGAGCAGCTGAGACTGGGGGGTATCCCTCCTTCCCATCTCCCATACTGGCCAGTGATGAAAATAACTCAATAGGCTGTGGCTCTTGCCACTACACTGAGAAAGGGCAGTCACATTGGGGCCTTAATGAGTTTGAGGCCACTGAATCTGCCCAGAAGCATGGGACCCACCAATATAGGCTTGGAACTTTGTCATAATATATATAAAGGAAGACTCATAGTGCAGTGTGTTACTCCATTAGGTTTCCCTTGTGGAGACCTTGGGTCTCATATTAGACTAGAAGTGACTGTAATGGCAGTGAGTTTATCCTAGTCCCCAGCTGGCCACATCACTGGACTATCACACTTTGGCACAAATCAACATAAGTAGCCATCTCTGAATGAAAGAGCCTTGGTAATAAGCAACAGGTGTGTTTCAGGACTGATGCAATGTGCACTGTGTGGAATTTGCCTTGCACGTGGCTCCAGATGGTACTATCATTATCTCCAGTTCATAAACACTAAACTCACTCACAAACCTCCTTCCCCTTCTCTCACCCCTGAAATAAAGCATAGACTTGAACACAACAGACCTGAAAATCTTGTTGGACTGAGCCATAAACAAGATTGCATAGAGTCAGAGAAATGTAGGGCTGGAAGGGACCTCAAGAAGTCAGCAAGTCCAGTTCCCTGTGCTGAGGCAGGGCCAAGTAAACCTAGACCACCCCTGACAGGTGTTTGTCCAACATGTTCTTAAAAAACCTCCAATGATGGGGATTCCACAACCACTCTTGAAAGACTATTCCAGAGCTTAACTACCCTTATAATTAGAAAGTTTTGCCTAATATCTAACCTAAATCTCCCTTGCTGCAGATTAAGCCCATTTCTTCTTGTCCTACCTTCAGCTGACATGGAGCAATTGATACCTGTCCTCTCTATAACAGCCCTTAACATGTTCGAAGACTATCAGGTTCCCCCTCAGTCTTCTTTTCTCAGGACTAACCATGCCCAGTTTTTTTTAACCTTTCCTCATAGGTCAGGTTTTGGAAACCATTTTTGTTGCTCTCTGGACTATCTTTAGTTTGTCCAGAGTTTTCCTATAGTGTGGCGCCCAGAATTGAACACAGTACCCAGCTGAGGCCTCACCAGTGCCCAATAGAGCGGGACAGTTACCTCCTGTGTCTTACATTCAACACTCCTGTTAATACACCTGGATCCTCTTTGTTCCACTTTTTGAGAATAAATACTATGTCCTTCTCCAGTCCTCTGAGACCTCACCTGTCCTCCATTATCTCGAAGATAATTGTTAATAGTTCCAAGATTGCTTCAGCAACTTCTTTAAGTACCTTAGGATTAATTTCATCAGGTCCTGCCAACTAGAAAACATCAAACTTATCTAAATACTCTTTACCCTATTCTGTCCCTATTTTGGCTTGTGTTTCTTCCCCCTTGTAGTTAATATTGATTGTGTTGAGTATTTGGTCACCACTCACCAAAGAAAAATAGCTATTAAACACCTCAGCCTTCTTGATGTTATCAGTTATTAGTTCTTCTTCCCCACTATGTAGAGGACGTACACTTTTCTTCATCTTTCTCCTGTTCCTAACATGTTTAAAGAACCTCCTCTTGTTGCCTTTTATGTCCCTGGCTAGGTGTAACTCATTCTGTGCCTTAGCCTTTCTGATTTAGTCCCTACATGCTTGTGTTATTCTTTTGTACTCCTCCTTAGCAATTTGTCCATTTTTCCACTTTATGTAAGATTCCTTTTTGGTTTTCAGGACATTAAAATGGTCCTGCTAGAACCATACTGGTCCGCATTGGGATGGTTTGCAATTGTGCGTTTATTTTCATCTCCTTGAGAAACTGCCACCTCTCATGAACTCCTTTATCTTCCCAGGGACCTTACCTACCAGTTCTCTGAATTTGTTAAAGTCTGCTTTTTTGAAGTCCATTGTCCTTACTCTGCTGCTCTTACTCCTTCTTTTCCTTAAAATCATTTCATGATCACTTTCACACAAATTTCATTCCACTGACAATTTTTCAACCAATTCTTCTCAGTTAGTGAGAACCAAGTCTAAAATGGCTGCCCTCCTGGCAACTTCCTCTACTTGTGGCATTAATATTCACAAGCATCACCTCAGTGAACTCCACCCACAACAGTGCAGATGATTCCTGTTAGCATCCAATAGGGGCCACCTAAGAAATATGGTAAGAGCAGGGAAAACATATATAGCAAATGATATGGATTTATACTGACTGACACAGACCCTACACCTGCGTGCAGGTATCCTCTCCTGCTTTATAGTGTCATGACACATTCCTTTTCTTTATAGAATTATTATTGCTTATTACTAAGCACCCACAATGTCTGTATGCTCGATCTGATTTCCCATTGAGTCATTGTGATTTAGTGGGTGCTAAGTGTTTCTGGAACTCTGGCTTTTGCACTGAGATGTGTAGTGCTAAGCGTTCCTGAAAATCTGACCCTAGCACCTATCTATATCCCGGTACACTGTGTATCTGTGTGCATTTGTATTGATATGCCTGATAGGATCGTCAGGCTATAATCTGCATTCTGGCCTCTCTTACACAATGACACATCCTTAGTTTGAATTCAGGACCAATATAAATTACCTTCCATTCTTTTAAACAATTTTCCATGCTGGTTCTCAAGGCTCTAGTGCCCCAAGTTAGTGTAACCACAGGGAACGATGTTTGTTTTATTTTTAATCTTTTTTTCCTTTTATTTCTTTCTCTCTTTTTTTGTTGGGTTTTTGTTTTGTTGTTTCCCGGGTTTGGTCACAAGGACATGGGGAAAGACATTCTTTCATTCTTCACGCATTGTGGCTGACTGAAATGGGAAACAAGACAAAGGCAGAGAAGAAAAGCTTTTTATGGGCAGCCTAGTTGGAAGAAAATGAATCACCTAAGCAGATATGTTTCAATGATCTCAGGCGAACCACACTCTTTATTCCGCACACCCGCGGCTAATTGTTCAAGAAAATGTTCATCTGCTTCATAATCACAGTCATAATGGAAGTTATGTGACATAACTAAAAAAGTTTATTCAAGGGCCTGCTTCTGAAAGTACAACTATAATGCATTTTCTTCTGGAGATTTAATAGAATTTCCTCTCATAGAAATTGGATGGGTAACAGGTCTTTTTTTTTTTAATTTGAAAACTATGTTAGTTAGAAGCCTTTCCTGCTGTTTGATAGAGACTTGTGGTGTATAGAACTAGGATACTCTGACTGATATTAAAAATAAGGTAGAGGGGGTTAGGATGGGAAGAAGCAGTAACATATTTAACCAACCACCCAGTTGGACTCAGTTTCTAATGGTCACTTCCTTTAACACTTCAATGATTTCTTTTTAATGGTCTTGTCCTTATGTAAATGTTTGCCTGGCACACAGGGAAGGTTTTTAGAAGATCTACCTTTGAAAACTCACATTACTCTTGGAACTGTTGGTGAAATAGAAGTTTATGTCTGAATGAGATTCCCCAATCCCAGACCCATTATTGTTAGTACTCTTAACGTGAGTGCCAAGGAACCCTAACCAAGGATCAAAGAATCATAGAAGATTAGGGTTGGAAGAGACCTCAGGAGGTCATCTAGTCCAACCCCCTGCTCAAAGCAGGACCAACCCCAACTAAATCATCCCAGCCAGGGCTTTGTCAAGCTGGGCCTTAAAAAGGATAGAGATTCCACCACCTCCCCAGGTAACCCATTCCAGTGCTTCACCACCCTCCTAGTGAAATAGTTTTTCCTAATATCCAACCTAGACCTCCCCCACTGCAACTTGATACAATTGCTCCTTGTTCTGTCATCTGCCACCACTGAGAACAGCCTAGCTACATCCTCTTTGGAACACCCCTTCAAGTAGTTGAAGGCTGCTATCAAATCCCCCCTCACTCTTCTCTTCTGCAGACTAAATAACCCCAGTTCCCTCAGCCTCTCCTCATAAGTCATATGCCCCAGCCCCCTAATCATTTTCTTTGCCCTCCACTGGTCTCTCTCCAATTTTTTCACATCCTTTCTGTAGTGGGGGGCCCAAAACTGAACACAGTACTCCAGATATGGCCTCACCAGTGCTGAATAGAGGGGAATAATCACGTCCCTCGATCTGCTGGCAATGCTTCTACTAATGCAGCCCAATATGCCATTGGCCTTCTTGGCAACAAGGGCACACTGTTGACTCATATCCAACTTCTCATCCACTGTAATCCCCAGGTCCTTTTCTGCAGAACTGCTGCTTATCCAGTTGGTCCCCAGCCTGTAGCCGTGCATGTGATTCTTCCATCCTAAGTGCAGGACTCTGCACTTGTCCTTGTTAAACCTCATCAGATTTCTTTTGTCCCAATCCTCCAATCTGTCTAGATCACTCTGGAACCTATCCCTACCCTCAAGTGTATCTACCACTCCCCCAAGCTTAGTGTTATCTAAAAACTTGCTGAGGATGCAATTCATCCCATCATCTAGATCATTAATGAAGATGTTGAACAAAACCGACTGACCCCTGGGGCACCCCGCTTGATATGGGCTGCCAACTAGACATTGAGCCATTGATCACTACCCATTGAGCCCGATGATCTAGCCAGCTTTCTATCCACCTTATAGTCCATTCATACAGTCCATACTTTAACTTGCTGGCAAGAATACTGTGGGAGACTGTATCAAAAGATTTGCTAAAGTCAAGATATATCACATCCCTGCTTTCCCAATATCCACAGAGCCAGTTATCTTATCATAGAAGGCAATCAGGTTGGTCAGGCATGACTTGCCCTTGGTGAATCCATGTTGACTGTTCCTGATTACCCTCCTCTCCTCCAAGTGCTTCAAAATGGATTCCTTGAGGACCTGCTCCATGATTTTTTCAGAGACTGAGGTGAGGCTGACTGGTCTGTAGTTCCCCGCATTCTCCTTCTTCCCTTTTTTAAAGATGGGCACTCTATTTGCCTTTTTCCAATCATCCGGGACCTCCCCCGATTGCCACAAGTTTTCAAAGATACTGGCCAATAGCTCTGCAATCACATCAGCCAACTCCTTCAGATGCATTAGATCTGGCCCCATGGACTTGTGCATGTCCATCTTTTCCAAATAGTCCTTAACCTGTTATTTCACCACTGAGGGCTGCTCACCTCCTCCCCATACTGTACTGCCCAGTGCAGCAGTCTGGGAGTTGACCTTGTCTGTGAAGACCGAGGCAAAATAAGCATCATCTGTTACTAGGTTGCCTCCCGCATTCAGTAAGGGTCCCCCACTGTTCCTAACATACCTGTAAAAACCCTTCTTGTTACCCTTCACATCCCTTGCTAGCTGCAACGCCAATTGTGCTTTGGCCTTCCTGATTACACCCCTGCATGCGCTAGCAATATTTTTATACTCCTAACTAGTCATCTGTCCAAGTTTTTACTTCTTGTAAGCTTTTTGTGTTTAAGCTCACCAAAGATTTCTCTCTTAAGCCTAGCTGGTCACCTGCCATATTTGCTATTCTTTCTGCACATTGGGATGGTTTGTTCCTATGCCCTCAATAATGCTTCTTTAAAATAAAACCAGCTCTCCTGGACTCCTTTTCCCAACATATTAGCCTCCCAGATGATCCTGCCCATCAGTTCCCTGGAGGAGTCAAAGTCTGCTTTTCTGATCATGGCCCACTTGTGTTAAATCTGTACAGATTAATAGCAAGCAAGACAGTTCCTGCCCCAGAAAGCCAAGGTGTCAGACATGATTGCCACAGACAACTGGAGTGGAGATGGGTTGGGAAGATAAGATCACAAAAGAGTTTAGCTGAATAATACAAGTCAGAGCTTGCCACTTGCTTAGCTAAGTCCAGACAGAAGTGTTTTATAGGTTTCACAGCAGAGGTAAGTTTTAAGGAAGGATTTAAAAGAGGATAAGGTGCTAGCTTTACAGTGTCTGCCCTGATGACACATCTTGAAACTGTTCTTGGACTTTCCAGGTTGTATTTCTGTAGTGCAAATTCTCCAGCTTGTCTCGAACCTGAACCAAGGGGCTGTGATTCAAACATGTCATTTTTTCCAGCTCATGAGGATCAGCAGACTTTCCTGTAATGGAGATGTGTTGATAATACACCTTCCAAAGAGGTAGCCAGAAACTGCCTTAAAACACAGTGTAGACCGAGATGAAAGAATAGTGTTGCTATAATATATTTTACACTATTTCACCAGTCAAAATACAATAGAAGAAACAGACATGAGTGCACTAGTTTGCCATGCATCACCTCATCATGTGGACCCTGATACTATGTACAAAAAGGTCCATAGTGCACTTCGACATACTTCTGTTTCAAACAGTAGTATATCAAAGTGCACTATAGAACCTCTTGTGTGTGCGGGCTGCGCTGTAGATTCACATCCTGGCTTGACATGCACTCACTCACCATGCAGACAAGCCCATAAGTATCTGTTTACATACTTTACTGATCTGAGTCCTTAGACATCAAGGTCAACATATAGAAATGTCAATGTCAAAGCCAATATATACAACTGTATATGTGTATGAACTTTGGATAGAGAAAACATTCTGCATGGACCAGAGAAAACATTACATGATCCATTTTTACATAGAAAATATTATGTATAAGTCCCTTTGACTGAGAGCACAATATGTGTATTGTGTAATATATTTACACATGCAAGCCTTTATGAAGGAAAGACAATAGTTTCTCACTGGTTAAGACTGAACCAGGCCTACAATTGAAATATATCTCCAAAACATATGTTATTTCTCTCCCCAGTTTTATAATGATAGTTCAGGCTGAGATTTTCCAAGGAGCCTAAGGGAATGAGGCACCCATTTCCAGAGGCGTATGGAAGAATATTTAAGGAAAGCAGATTCCTGGACTGCAAGCATCATTTTTGAACAAGCTTGACAAAAGATGCTTTTCTTATCATGTAACATGGCACCCTTGCACAGGTTCTTGGCAGCAGTGTCAAACTCAGAAGCCTTTTGGATCTAAATGAGTGAGCTTCTACTGTCCAAGCTAAAAGAAACAGCTTTTGTAGCCATGGCTGTAGCAGGCTGGTCAACTTCTATCTGTATCCCAGCCACCACTAGTGGAGAACAGAGCACCACATGGCGTGGGTGGGTGTTATAATAGTATAAAAGAAGTTAGTCAAAGTCTTCTCAACTTTATTTGCATATGACAGACTTCAAGAAACTAAGGCTTTCCTCATATAACTCCACCCAAAGGAAGGTTGTAAAGTCTTCAAGGGCAGGTCTTACAATCTCTTCATGCACCACTAGCACAGTGGGGCCCTGATCCTGATTTGGGCCTCTGGGACTTTCGCAAGATAATTAAAAAGAAATCATAGGCATCAGTGAAAAACTGATGTAGCACAGAGTATTGTAGTGCATCTGCAAACTGAAACTCAGTTAACCTCCATCAGGAACCTGTAAGAAAGGTCTTCAGTTAAGAACTGTCTCTAGACAGGGCATCCATGAGGCCAAGTCTCTGGACACAGCAGCTTCAGCAGTCAAACCATGGAGTCAAGTTTTGTGGATTAGAGCACATTTGCAGAAAGGGCTTCGCTTGTCTTTCTCTATAAGTTGGTCACCTGTATCTGGAGCAGGTATTCTGGAGAAGGCAAGGAGCAGTACCAATTATCCAGAGGAGATGCAGCTACCATTCCCTTTACCCCAGCACTGTCTCCAACATTTGTCACCTTTTTGTGGATCACTGGCAGTTGCTATTTTAGAAGCCCACTAACAGACTAGACTAGATAAAGGAATCTTCTGGTGAAATTCTCTGACCTGAGTTATGCAGGTGGTCAGACTAGATGCTCATAATGTATGATCTCTCTGCTGTGCCTTTCATGTCAAGACAAATAATGGATGTTTTCCTTTTGTTGAGACACTGGTGGTTCAGAAATAATTTTCCAGGAAGGCTGATTTCCAGTCTCCTCTAACTCCAGAAATTAAAATACCCATGTTCCTCAAATACCCTGGTAAATTCTATGGCACATAGATTTGCAGAAGATACTTCAGAGTGGCTTCTTTATTAAATGCTTATTTAAAATGTAGTAAAAGTATAAATCAGGAATCATCCGGTAAATACTTTCCATCTTCACCATTTGCTTAGACTAATTTTCAAGCAAGGAAATTGCCTGCATGAATAATTGTTGGGTGTCCCTCACCTTGAGTCCTTGTCACACATTATGTCCCACATTTGGGCCTGGGTGGAATGAAAGGACAACCTACAGAAAGGCATCTGAGAGCCCTCTGAGAGCTTTAACTCCTGTGTAATCCATAAAAATTCAGTGCGGCTGCACAGGTGTCACAGACAACATAAACTGAAGTAAATGAGGTTGCACAGCCATAGATGAAGGCTTAATTTGGCTGGCAAAACCTCTGTTGCTGGGATGGAAAAATACCATGGTGACTCTCTGGGACTGGCAACTGGGAGTAAGGAGTAAAAATCCTTTTTGCTATGTGATCTGAGAATATTTAATAAGGAGATCAGTGAACCACAATGAACATGGAACCCCATGATGCAATTTCTGCCAGGTCACTTACAGGGTGAAGCCACATTTTAAGTAATTTGTGACAAGCAATGTGGCAGATGGAGACAAGTGATAGAGAATTGGAGGCTAGTACATTCAACAGATAACTATGGGTTTCTGAATCCACTGTGTAAGGCACAGTTATGGAATAGGTGCAAATGCACTTGCACAAAAGACTTGGCCACAATTCTGGCATAGAGGCAGTCAGAGGAGCAAGACAGTTATCTAGCCATATCTTGCACAGCTAGGCATACACATGTATTAATATTTACTATGTGTGAACATGCTGGGAGGACATCCATTTTAGTACTGAGCTCTCACAATAAAGATCACAATAGCCATATTTTTTTCCAGCAGCGACATCTCAGACAAGGTCTATTTGACTCAAAATAGAAAATTAGTGTTCTTAAATTCCCGAGTCCTGCCTGCCTCCTGTGAGCACTGCATAAATTACTCCCAACTCCCATCTTCTGTCTGAGATATTTGAAACCCAGTTGCTTACACCCTAGCCATCTCTGCTACAGGTGCATTCATCATCCAGTCAAGAAGCAGAAGCCAACCCACCTGAGTAAGAAGATCAGTCACATGAGATGAATATCAAATATCAAATTCTTGAAAGAACAGCTGTAGCTAACTTTTCCTGAGCAAGCCACAGACTTCTGGTTTGACTGCAGTGCAGCTATGCCAATTTGCACCAGTTGAACATCTAGCTTGTATTTTGTCAACAAACATTTTCATTAAATAATTGTTCAAATTTGCAGAATCATTGTTTGCTCAGACTGAGAAATTTGTCAAACAAGTCCTTCATTATAAATAGTTCACCCAGTCCTAAACGTAATACAATTTAAGGAGGGTTTTCTGAACTGTAAAATTAAATTAATTTATTTTTTGAAGGTCCTCAGATTCTAAATGTCACGAAAGCCTTGATACTGCAAGGTACGTAGGCATGTGCCTAATTTTAAGCACGTGAGTAGCCCATGGATTGTAATGCATACTGCTTAAAGACAGGCATATGCTTGAGTGCCTTGCTGAATTAGGACCTAGAAGCTTCCATTGACTTCTGAACTAGGCTTTGGGCCTGCCAGTTGATTTTAATGGGCTTTCAATCAGGTCCTTTAAGGGGAGGTGGCAGCTTAGATGCTAAATTTTCAATTTTTCTTAGAAGCCGTGTGTATACATATGTTTGTGGGGGTTTGTGTGTGTGATTGTGTGCAAATTGTATATACTTATCGACAGGACTTTGTTCCCCACTCAATGGCTCTCTTTTTGTGGGGACTATAGAAACCATTTCAAGGCAAAGCCCTGTCTATTGCTTTTGTTTTTCCCACCTAGTTTCACAGGAGCCTTGGCCCAGGCATTCACCACTAGCTTTTGCTCAGGTCGCTTCCATTGTTCCTTCCCCCGCCTTCCGCTGAAGGCCTGACAGAATGCATGGAAGGTCAGTTAGAATTGAAGCTTCTTTTATCTGGGATCTGCCACCAGCCCTAAGCTGGGTCCCCTTCTTCACACTAAGGCCTAGCCAAGCATGAAGGAAAATAATTTTACCCAATCTCTCTGCTCTAACGCGCACCAACCCCCGCCCTCTCTTTCCACAACTCCCCACCAACTGAAAGAAAAAGACCTTGCCACAATGAAAGCACAACAAGATAGAAATCTTGTAGGTGCTGCTCTAAATGTGGTTGCAGCCTTCAATTCATCCCCATTCAAATATCATCATATCCACTGTTTATCCCTTTGCAGCAAAGCAAAGAAAAAGAAAAAGAAAGAAAAAGAAAAAGAAAAAAATTAACCTGATGATTAGGCATGTTCCATATAATTGGAATGGACATAGGAAAGAGGACTTGATTAATTTACCTCATGAATTATGCATCACTTTGCCATTCCTCCTTCGCCACCCCCCCCATGCCTCTCTGAAGCTTTATTATGTATATGTCTTGAATATTGTCACCTGTCTTCTCTTTTCTGTGAAAGCTGTTTTCCAATAAGTATCAGTTAAGGCTTGGTGTTTAATCCGCTATGAGCATTTACACTCTACTGCTGGGTTTGCTTGATTCAGGAGGGAAAATTCAACATGGGGCGGGGGGGGGGGAGGGAACAACACATGCCAGTGTATGTAATTCCTAAATAACAAGCTCAGGATTTACTGAACAAGACAAAACTAAGTTGTACTAATGAAACAGTGACACTTCAGACGTGACTGTAATGCCGCCATTTAAATTTTAAAGTAATTAAAAATGAAAGGACAAGTTTCCATTTCCAGCCCGCAGTTCAGTGAAACACTTAAGCGCATGCATAATTTTGACATCTGCAGGACCAGTCATGTGTATAAATTAAACGCGTGCTTAAGTGCTTTGCTTAAGAAGTGACATTTTCCTCAAAATCATGAAATGAATTTAAGAGGAATATTGCAAATATTGGTGGGCCAAAAGTTGGAGCTACCTTTTTTCGTAGGAACATGTGAATTGCCGGACTGGATCAGACCCATGGTCCATCTAGACCAGTACTTAGTCAAGAAACCCTAGAAATAATATCTGTTTGTAAAGTTCACACCTCTCTTCATACATGTGTTCCCCCATCCTCACCTCCATTTTTAATGAAAGAAAAACATCAATGAGCATTTCTGTGAGGGAGAACAGTAACAAGCAGTCAATAACCCAACACCCAGGAATAACTTTACTACAGCAAAGCACATGCACTATAAGCAAAACGTGGATGTTGGCCCAAAATAGTAGGGGGCCAACATTTGTTAGAAATGTGAAGTTTACAAATGAGAAATTTCAATCAACATTTCAAAGCTTGATTTTAAAAAATGGAACATTTTTGAAGAAATCTTAAAGTGTTTTCTCATTTTTCCATCAAGTGTAGAGGTGGTGGAAATTGTGAAAATGTGAATGAAATTTTTTTTAAATTAAAAATTGAGTATTTTTTCCTGGTTTTTGACCAGCTTTAAAAACGGATTCAGTTGGAAGCTTCCAAAGGCAAAACCTAATAATGAGTAAAATATATATTTTAATAATGTAAGTAATGCATCATACTTAATGCTGATTAACTAATTTCTTTCTGATTAGCAGGAACATAACTATTCCCAAACTGTTTTTTATCAAGGTACTGGTATAGCAGTCTGACTCTGTTCAGCATAGCGCTTAAATACATGCTTAAGTCCCACTGAAGTCAGTCTTTTAGGGACTAGACAGTTTAGGGTGGCAATAGAACTGATCTGAAAATTGGTTTTCCTCCCAAGAAAAATGTCAACAAAAACCACGTTTTTGTCAAAAATTTCAGTGGAAATTTTCTACTTTTTGGTGAAAACCCAAACTCCCCCCCCCCCCCCCCACATACACACAAATTAGGGAGGTGGGAATTTTTGGCAACTGAAAACTAAAAATTTTAGTCTGAAAACTGAAGTTTTTCATTAAAAATTTCTGGGGAAAAGACTGTCCACCAAACCCCCACCAAAAATTCAGGTTTGGGACAAAATTTTCAGAGTTCAGGTTTTCAGCTTTCTGGGAGGGAAACAAATCAACAAAACAAAAATAACCCTGAACACTTGAGGAAATGTTTCAATGAACGTTTTCATTTAGTCAGCCCCCCCAATTTTCCATCCCCCCCCCAGATTTCTGGCCCAGCTCCACTTGGTCATACTTCTGATCGGAATTCTATACAGCAGAGAGTCACTTAGTGGTTGAACAATATATTACAAGGAAACATATCCTTGCCCCCCCCCACTCCCTCATCCTGTCTCTTGCTGATCGCTCTGGTCTTGCTTGTACATTGTTTGCAGCAATGTGACAGTTCATCTACTCCTTCAGCCTCCGCTGCTAATGCAACCCAGTTTACCCTGTCAGCTTCTGGTGTGAAGAAAAGGTCAAGAACCACCTGGAGGAGAAGAATACAGCCTGGGAGAGGAGCAGGGAGCCTGGCAAGGAGAGGAGGATCACGACTTGATGTCAGAAAGCCACAACTCAGCCTTGCCTCCCAAAGACCAGAGACTATCCCCAGTCCCTGGCACAGCATACCCTAGTCCTGCCCTCTTGACCATGGACACTGTCTAGCTCCGAAGGTCCCAATCCAGAAAAATACTTAAGCACCTGCTTACCTTTTGACATCAATGGCTCACATGCCTAAGTGCTTTCCTAACCCAAAGCCCAGCAACCAAGATCCTATATACATTTGTGTGAGTATCTCTAGTCATTTCAGTGATCCTATGGAAAATTAGCAATGGCTATACACTGCAGTCTATTCACCAAAAATATCAGTGGGGTAGCAGAGTCTGTGTTACAAAATAATACTCTACAGGGTGGGAAAGGGAATGTGCAAAGAGAGGGAGATATGGCTTGGTCAGGTTCTCCATGGTTTCTGATAGGTCATAGAAGTACCCAATCACTGAACTGTTTGAGGTTGCTCCATCACTAATTTATGAGGCTAGAGTGTGGTTTATGAATTCATAGATAAAGCTTTTTTCCCCTACCCTGGAAAAAGTGACTTTTTGGGGGTGGGGAAGGAGGTGTCAAAATGGCAAATTTCCCAGGGCAACAATACATTTCATAGAAATACTTTACTGGCTGGTATCAACCAAACAATCAGACTTGCAGAAAGAAGGCAAAGAATTCCCACTCCCTATTTAGCTGGTTGGAGCATAACTTTGGAAAATTCCAAGAATCAAAGGATAACAGGTATAGGACTCAGAAATCATAAATCGAAGAAAATAGCATTGAGATGTCTAGGTACCATCCCTAGGTCCCCCAAAATTGGGCAATCTTGCAGTCCAAGGAGGACTCCAAAAAAAAAAAAGCTATTGACTGAGAATTTCTGGGGATACATGGAAACAGGAGACTTTCTACTGCTCGTTCTTTGCAATATGCTATCTAAATTCAAACTCTCAGCCTGGAACTCACTGAGGGCTCAGTTCAGCAAAATACTTAAACACGTGCTTAATTCCATCCATCCCTGTTATGCATGTATTTCATTGCCTTGCTGAATAGGAGCCAGAGTGAATCTGGTCCCTACTGTGAAAAGTGACCATGTAAACATCTTCTTACTCAGCAGGGCTTTGCCCTGTTTATTTTCAGACTCAGATCTGCGCTGACTTCAGTCACAAAAAGGTTTTGTTACTTTTTATTCTAACTCTTTGCCGGCAGAGCAGAGCCAGTACTGCCATGGGAGACAGATCTGGACTTCAGTTTGGCTCACACATCACTGACAGAATTGTTACCTAAGTTCCATTTGTGGAGTCACACTGCACTTCCTAACACCCATGCAACTCCTGTGAGGACAACTGTAAAAGGGCACAGTTTGGCCAGCAGAACATTTATTACTGGTGAAGTTGCATGTGTCAGAAAAGACATCTTGACTTTGAGATTCCAAAGTAAGTTTGCCACACTGGCATTTAGGAAAACAGTCTCCTTACTGTAAACTGAGTATGTTTGATCTGGAATTTACTAAGAGCCTGTTTCATGTACCATGTGCTAGGTAATAACATGAGAGGACTCCATGTTGCTAAAACAAAACTTTTTATTAAGTAAACTATTTATAAAGGTACTGCAACTGCACCTAAAATTCCAGCCATGTGCACACAGACTGCCTTCCTGGTGCTCCTCCAAACTCTTCCCGCCTGCAACCCTCCAACTTCTATGCACACCATGCCCTTTTAACCTCATCACATTCAGTAATCTTGACAGGACAGACTGCAGATACATGTTTTGTGCAAGGACAGGATCATACTTTAGATCAGAGTCACATTTTTCGAAGGCAAATAATGCTTTCTGTCTCAAATCAAGTGCTTGAACTAGGAAATACTGAGATGTCTCTTTTGGCTCCTGTGCTGCTCTTGAGAGATGCAGGAACAGTTCAGTTGTGTCTTGTTCCTGATGCTCCTTAG
>NW_020665188.1:1486635-1495539 GCF_002925995.2 Terrapene triunguis | reverse complement strand
GCTGCTGCAATCACACCCTGCTTCCCAGAGAGGTCCCCTTTGATTGCTTCAGCTGAGCTCCAATCTTTAAAGGGACAGTAAATATAAACCTTGCATTCTCTAAAGTGCTACAAGGGCCCCTTTAAGAGCAAGGCAAACTAGGGCTCTCAAGTGATTAAAAAAATTAATCCTGATTAATCGTGTGATTAATGACACTGTTAAACAATAATAGAATACCATTTAAATATTTTGGATGTTTTCTATATTTTCAAATATATCAGTTTCAATTATAACACAGAATACAAAGTGGGCAATACTCAATTTATTTTTTATTTTTGATTACAAGTATTTGCACTGTAAAAAAACAAAAGAAATATTATTTTTCAATTCACCTAATACAAATACTGTAATGCAAACTCTTTATCATGAAAGTTGAACTTACAAATGCAGAATTTTGTACAAAAAAACTGCATTCAAAAATAAAACAAAGTAAAATTTTAGAGCCTGCGAGTCCACTAAGTACTACTACTTGTTCAGCCAATCGCTCAGACAAACAAGTTTGTTTACATTTGCAGGAGATAATGCTGCCTGCTTCTTGTTTATAATATCACCTGAAAGTGAGAACAGGCATTCTGATGGCACAGTTATAACGAGCATCGCAAGCTATTTACATGCCAGATGCGCTAAAGATTTATATGTCCCTTCATGCTTCAACCACTATTCCAGGGTACATTCGTCCTGCTCGATAACAATCCAAAGCAGTATGGATGAACGCATGTTCATTTTTATCATCTGAGTCAGATGCCACCAGCAGAAGGTTGATTTTCTTTTTTGGTGGTTCGGGTTCTGTAGTTTCCACATCGGAGTGTTGCTCTTTTAAGATTTCTGAAAGCATGCTCCACATCTCATCCCTCTCAGATTTTGGAAGGCACTTCAGATTCTTAAACCTTGGGTCAAGTGCTGTAGCTATCTTTAGAAATCTCACATTGGTACCTTCTTTGTGTTTTGTCAAATCTGCAGTGAAAGTGTCCTAAAAACGAACAACATGTGCTGGGTCATCATCCGAGACTGCTATAATATGAAATATATGGCATAATGTGGGTAAAACAGAGCAGGGGACATACAAGCCTCCCCCAAGGAGTTCAGTTACAAATTTAATTAACGCATTATTTTTTAATGAGCATCATCAGCATGGAAGCATGTCCTCTGGAATGGTGGCTGAAGTATGAAAGGGTATACGAATGTTTAGCATATCTGGCATGTTAATACCTTGCAATGCTGGCTACAAAAGTGCCATGCAAATGCCTGTTCTCACTTTCTGGTGACATTGTTAATAGGAAGAGGGCCCTAAGCTGGACCCTGCCAAGAGGAGGATCAGCACTCCCTCACAGCTTATGCAAGGCAACTCCATCTCCAGATGGCTTAGTGCTTCCTTGCAGAACGTCCAGCACAACGCCGTTGTCAGAAGGGTCAGCGCCTTCCCGCAGGTAACTTCACGGGACCCTGTCATCGGAAGAGCTAGCGTCACTATATAGGCTACACAGTGAGACCCAGCCGGTGGAGGAGTTATCTGTGCTGCTAGGACCACGCAACAGGATCTCACCCCTAGGCAGACCAGCATGGCTTCCAGGACCACCCAACGGGACCTTGCCCCCTAGAAGGTCTCACTGCATCAAAGACCCCTCAGAGAGAACTCACCCACAGGAGGACCAGCGTCACTCCAGAAACTCCCAAGCAAGACCGCATCCCTAAAAGAGCCAGTACCGCTGCCTCTAAAACTGTCCTTCCTAAAAGGACCAGTGCTGCCCTAAAATCCTCGTTCTGGAAGATCTGGGTGAACTGAGTTCTCAACCCCAGAGGGAAAAAGGCAACAGGCTAATTCCACCACAGTTTTCCAGCCTGAGCCTGCGGAGATCAAGCATCTGGAAGAGCAGCAGTCCACGGTGAGGGCCACCACACCATGGCAAGCCGCTTGGATGGAGGAGTTGGCCAGGACAGCCTCCTTCGAGGACTTTGACCTCTTTATAGACAGACTCACTAAAGATCTGTCTGCAGAAATTGTATCTGGGAGGAAAGGAACTCAGGAGAACACACCGACTGCGCACAGAGCTCCTGCATCCAGACAGAACCACAACAACATGAGGGAAGCCAGGAGAAGGAACATCAGTCACCACTATGACCCAGCAGCAGCATCCAGGATCCAGAAGCTCTACCGGTCAAACCGCCCTAAGGCTATGAGAGAGATCCTCGACGGATCCTCAACCTACTGCGCAATCCAGTCCGAGACACTATTCTCGTACTTCAAGGGGGTGTTTGACTGTGTAGCTCAGAACGACATGCAGCGTCCAGAGTGCCTTCATCCTCTATCCTGGGTTGATTATGCAGAAGACCTGGAACAAGACTTTACCTCACCGGAAGTAGAGACCAGACTTACAAAGACCAAAAACACAGACCCAGGAAAAGATGCCATTCGCTACAACTTCCTCAAAAAACGAGAATCTGGTTGCCTGGTTCTAACTGCCGTTTTCAACAAATGTAAACAGTTCCACCGTACTCCCAGCTCCTGGAAGAAATCTATGACTGTGCTCATCTACAAGAAAGGCGAGCGAGATGACCCCAACAACTGGAGACCCATCTTTCTCTGTTCCACCATGTACAAACTGTATGCCAGCTGCCTCGCAGCTAGGATCACAGACTGGTCGGTGAACCAAGGAGCCATCATCTCCATCCAAAAATGGCTTCATGTCATGCGAAGGCTGCTACGAACACAACTTTGTCCTTCAGACTGCCATCCACACGGCCAGGAGGGCATGGAGGCAATGTGCCATAGCATGGCTCAACCTGGCTAATGCTTTTGGATCGATGCCCCACCAGCACATTTTTGACACACTGCGAGAGTTCAGGATGCCTGAAAGCTTTCTCCAACTGGTCCAGGAACTGTATGAAGATTGCACCACCACCATCCGCTCCATGGAAGGAGAGACGCTGGAAATTCCTATCCCTAGAGGCGTGAAGGAAGGCTGCCCTCTGAGCCCCATCATTTTCAACTTAGCCATGGAGCTGATCATTCAAGTGATCTCCAGCAGTCTAGGCGGTTTCGATCTATATGACAACAGAGTGAATATTCTGACCTACGCAGACGATCTGCTCCTGATTGAAGACAACCCCGAGAGTCTCCAACAAACGCTCAACATCACCAGCCAGGCTGCCAAGTGGATGAGACTCCGCTTCAATTCCAGGAAGTGCGCATCCCTGCATATCAATGGCAGTAGAAGGGACACAGTCCAGGCGACGCTGTTTCAGATCCAGGGTGAACCCATGATCTTCCTCGAGGATGGGTAAGCGTACCAACATCTCAGCACACCCACGGGTTTCCACGTCCAGCAGACACTTGAGGATACCATTGCAGAGATCCTATGAGATGTGGCCAGGATCGACTCCTCGCTACTCGTGGCAGAAGATCAATGCCTTGAACACCTTCCTGATCCCCTGTATCTCATTCATCCTGAGAGGATCTGCTGTGGCGAAGGTACCTCTGAACAAGAAGACAAGACCATCAGGCAGCTGGTGAAGAAGTGGATGTTTCTTCTCCAGAGGGCCAGGAATGAACTGGTGTACATCTCACACAGGCAGGGTGGTGCCAACATCCCTCGAATGGGTGATCTGTGCGACGTTGCCATGATCACTCACACCTTCCACCTTTTGACGTGCCCGGATGCCACAGTGAGGTACATCACGGAGAGTGCTCTGCAGGATGCCATCAAGAAGTGTATCGCCAGGACCCCCTCCAACCAAGATGTGGCCACGTACCTGAGCGGCTGGCTGGAAGGTGAATTTGGAAGACACAAGACACAGGGGAGACTTTGATTCACTCTGGACTCGTGCCCACAATGCTACGCGATGACTGGAGAAGCATATCAGCTGCCATTGGACGTGGTGCGAGGAACTCCAGGAGATGGGAGACCTGGTGTCACAGGTGAAGAACACAGAGCACACCATCATCACTCCGAGAACCAGAAGGACCCTGAAGGATGCCATCCACTGCCAACACATGGAAAACCTGAAACAGAAGCCGGACCAGGGCAAGGCCTTTGAGGTGACGTGCAAGTGGGATGCTAGCAACCACTTCCTCCCCAGGGGCAGCTTCATCTGATTTGCTGACTGGAGGTTCATCCACAGGGCCCAGCTCAACTGCGTCCCACTGAACGGAGCCGTCTGCCCCGGGAATTGGGACAAGCGATGCAGGAAGTGTGGCTGTGCCAATGAGACGCTACCCCACATCCTGTGTAGCTGCAAGCCCCATTCCAGAGCCTGGCAGCTGCGACACAACCCCTCCAAGATCACTTGGTCAGAGCCATCCCACAACCTGTGGGGAAGGCCAAACTCACGCGCTGATCATTGGTGCCTTGTGGTCGGTGGTCAAGGAACATCTACATAGAACACATCACCGGATATCGGCAATATCAGGAGAAATGAGCTGGAGTGTCGATGAGAAGCGCAGTCGGGAAAGTAGCACAAATACTTTCCAGATTAACTGTTTTTTTTCCTCTAAATGGACAACCTATCCTAAATTCTGAATTACTGAGAGATAATCTTCACTCATTGATATATTTTGCTTTCCGCCACCAACTCTCTGTATAACTTTTTTTTCGTGAGTAATGTACCCGAATGCATGGATGCTAAATATCTAAACTGTATTCTTAAATTCATTCACCTAAATTTGGGTTATTGCTGATTATGCACTATATGTATCTTATGACTTTAAAAACAAACTTTGTATTTGTGGATAATCTAAGCACTATACCCAAATGTATAACCCAAGCGGTTTAGGTTGGCCGTTAGGAAAAACTTCCTAACTGTCAGAATGGTTAAGCACTGGAATAAATTGTCTAGGGAGGTGGTGGAATCTCCATCATTGCGGATTTTTAAGAGCAGGTTGGATAACCTGTCAGGGATGGTCTAGATAATACTTAGCCCTGCCTTGAGTACAGGGGACTGGACTAGATGACCTCTCGAGGTCCCTTCTAGTCCTATGAGTCTATGTACAGACACTCTTTTTTTCAACCTATGTATTCTATAATTTTTTTAACATTAGCTTTAATACTTTTTTTTATATCTGGCATGTAAATACCTTGCAATGCCAGCTACAAAAGTGCCATGCAAATGACAGTTCTCACTTTCTGGTGACATTGTAAATAAGAAGAGGGCAGCATTATCTCCTATAAATGTAAACAAACTTTTTTGTCTTAGTGATTGGCTGCACAAGAAGTAGGACTGAGTGGACTTGTAGGCGCTGAAGTTTTACATTGTTTTGTTTTTGAGTGTAGTTATGTAACAAAAAAAATCTACATTTGTAAGTTACACTTTCATGACAAAGAGATTGCACTACAGTTCTTGTATGAGGTGAATTGCAAAGTACTATTTCTTTTGTTTATTTTTACAGTGCAAATATTTGTAATCAGAAATAATATACACTTTGATTTAAATTACAACACAGAATACAATATATATGAAAATGTAGAAAAACATCCAAAATATTTAATAAATTTCAATTGGTATTCTATTGTTTAACAATGTGATTAAAATTGCAATTAATCGCAATTAATTTCTTTAATCGCAACTAATTTTTTGAGTTAATCGTGTGAGTTAACTGTGATTAATCGACAGCCCTCATGGAAATCCCTCCCTAGGATATGAAGACCAGTCTTACCAGAAAGAACCCAGTGAAAAGCCTGTAGAAATTTAAGGGATCACTGACTAGAAAGAGCAGAGAAGAAGATTGTGCAGGAACTTAAGGGACCAAGATGCTGATCAAAAACCCACTAAAGTCAAATGGTGCCAGATTCAGACACCTAAGGTATTGCTGAATTCAGTGTTGTAATACCTAACTGATTTAGGAGCCTAAATCTCTTTTTCAAAAGTGATTTAGGCACTTAAAATAAAAAATCCCATTGACGGTCGATTAAAAATCTGGGCCCTAGGCATTTCTGAAAATCTCACTAGGTGACTATATGCATCTTTAGGAACCTTTGACAATCTGGCCCTTAATGCCTGGTTCTGCACCAATGAAGGCAAAGTGAGATGAGCCATTGAATACAGTGAGAACAGGAGCAAGTTCCTGGTGCCCTGATTCTGGCTTGTCTTGTGAATTCCTATTCTTTTGTGTGTTTGTGTTAATCAGTGAGCACTCTTGTTAAAATTGCAGCCCTGAGTCAGTGCATTCGATGCCTGGTTCTCTGACCTTGCATCACAATCAGGTGTATTTTAAACCGGGAACCCTTCAAAAGGAGGAGGAGAGCTCTAGAAAGCTAGAAGGAGATTATAATATTCCAGGGGGAGGTTTTTTGCGTAAAATGAAAATAAACTGAACTGAAGGATTACAAAACCAAACATGGAACATTACATGAAGCAATAATTACCTCCTATTATTTCTCTGCACTCACCAAAACAGCTATTTAGACAAACAAAAGAGCAAAGAAAGGGAGAGACCAGCACTCAAAGTTGTTTTATCTCTACTAATCCCAGCTGCTTTGATAAGTCTGTAATAGGATCATCTGGCCTCTCCAAAGTGCAGTGTGTCTGTGAAAATGTTCCTTAGCATACGGTTGTTGCTCAGGTGTATGTTTTGGCACCTAAGCAATTATGCGATATTGTGCCTGTTTGGTTGTAGACATGCTGTCTTCAAAATAAAAATCACCTGTATTTTGCATATATGAATGAGAAGAACCTTGTATGGTAGCTCTGGTGGAAACTGCTTCTGAAAGATGTTTTATTACAGTTTCATTTGTCTACATTTTATTTATTTATTAGTTGTGTGGTTAATTTCAATCCAAGGGCCAGATTCTGATAGTTTTACTTATGTCTAGAGTATCTTACTCACAAGTATTCACACTGACTTCAATGGGGCTGTACACGGAGTCAGATACTACGTAATATGAATGAGGTTTGTGGGGTCTGGCCCTGCATGAGCTCCAAGAATTATGAGCCCCTATGTTAAACAATTGAAGACAGCTGGAGTGTTGCTGTAGGTGGTATTGGGGACTGCACCTTTAAGTGGGTTATCTTTCCAGATAAGAGGTCTCAGGATAAGCACTGCAGAAGCCCATGTTCTGTTATGCAGAGGCATTTGGGAACTTGATGGCCGAATAAAAGAGGATCTCTTTCAAGCGCCTTGGGCCAAGAGTGATTAACAAACACTACAAACTTCAGGTCCTGAAGTACCATTTAGCATCTGATCCTGTCCCCATTGAAGTTGAATTTTAAGATCATTATTTGTAATATTATGTGCTGTGCACACTAACCTGGTTACTTCAGATAAAACCTTTCCTGTCTGATTTTATCCTAAGTGGCAGATGGTTCATGCACAGCTGCTGATGGATCAAATATTCTCCATCAGCAGCTGCCCTTCTCCCTGTGCATAGGACTCCCACCGTCTAGCTCTAGGTATAAGCAGTAAAAAGCCTAGGAAATTAATACACAGAAAACTTTGTGGTGAAACAGCAAGAATTGCTACTTGTATAACACCTCACACAAACCCACAAAAAGGAAATGAAAGATAAGCTGCCTATCAGCATATATGCCCTACTATTCCAGCCCGAAGAACACACCTTATTATGTCCACAACTGCCGTACTTCACAGACCATGCACTACAACCTGAGCTTTGGCCCCTTCCCTGGCGTGCCAACCTTCCTCTTGTACCACCTTTCTGCAAACAGCCCTTTGCCAGACTATGCCCTTCCAATACAACCGACTAGTATACCAAACAGTCACCACTAAGAGCATTAGGGGGAAATAACCTAGTTAAGGAGTGTGTGCAGAAGGCTATGGTTGAGGGTAGCAGAACTCAGAACCAGGGCATGGTTTGTGGTGTATGGTAGTTGTGTTAATGATAAGTTGTGTTCCTGCTTCACAACAAAGTTTATTGTGTATACATACAAACAAACACACACTCCACTATAGGTAAATATTTACTAGACAAATCTAATCCTTAATTTTCCTTTAAGAGGATCTTTTCAGTGGTATTGGAGTGATTGGTTGTATTAAAACTAGGGTGATCTGAGGTGATCCAAGCTCCTTTTCAGTTTTGAAAGGTAGTGGAGTGATTGGTTGAGATACTCCCATTATTATTATGACTACTAGCACCTAAAGACCACAAACAAGTCAGGCCCCATTGTGCTAGGCACGGTACAAACATAAATGACATTCCCTGCCCCCAAGGATTTACAGTCTCAAATCCCAATTGTTCATTCCTTATAGGAATTATAGAGGATACCTTCATATGTTCTGCTTGCTATTCAAAGGGGATGCAGTAGCTGGCTGGGTTGTTCCTAAGGATGTATTCCCTGTGGATATCTCAGAAGATATATGCCAGTGACTGTTCCTATTCATAGCAATAATATGAATTGAAATGAAATATCAGCAACCCATCTTATTCAGCATATCTCTATTTCAGATCTGTGTTTTGAAAAGAATATTGAAAGCATAATAGGGAGGCCTCGGTAACCTGCTCTGTCCTATTATACAATCCACACTAGTTTTCCATTTTTTATTGAATTGGTCACTCAGTCATACTAAACGTGGCAGAAAAATAAAATGAAATAAATGAACCAATAAATAAAATCAGAGTTCCCAGAGCTTTTCTGACTGGGAAGCTAGAGTATTCTCTGAAGTTTATCAGAGAGCAAACTGCCCTGGTTAAAATAACATTGTGCAATGGAACAGAAAATAAGATGTTCTGGTGAATAAAATATGTTCTTTCACTGTAAAAATCAAAGATGTCTTAGATGAGATTGGATTTATACCCAGCTCCCTCAGTTAGCCCCTCTTGGCAATACCAGGATAGCTGTGCCTGCCTGGTTTCACCCATCCATCTAGTACCCCAAGAGGACAGGTGAGTTCTTTCACCACCAGTCCATCTCTGCTAA
>NW_020665188.1:1484640-1486625 GCF_002925995.2 Terrapene triunguis | reverse complement strand
ATCTTGCATTCAAATGTGTGTGTGCATGTTGGAGAGAGAGAAGAAATAGATACTTGCGGGGGTGGGGGGAGAGATTGACAAAGGGACATAGGCAGTGCAAAGCCGCATCCTTAGGTACCCTGCCGCCCACTGGAATTGACAGCTCTGAGTTAGGTGCCCAGGCTCACTATACAATACATGAGAAGAGCTGGGTTCCTAACAATGGGATTCTCAGAAACCAGTGACCTGAGTGTGGAGCCACCTAAGCTATCCAAGGAAATGCCAAAGAAAGGGGGTGGGGGTCTAAGTCCCACCCTTCAAAGGTAGGTTGGTGCTGAAGTCCCTTTATAAATCTAGCCTTACTGTAGTAACTGTGCTTCTTTGCAATACTTGCCTTCTTGGGTCTCCACTGTAGATGATGCAAGTGAACTGTGAACTGGAGGAAAGGCTCTTTGTGGCTGCATGTGCATCTCTGTCTGTGTTCTCCTGCCCCTTCCACCCTTGCATATATAAAGAGGCACAGCCCCAACTGCCATTCAGTTTCCTCCATTAAATCAACAATCTGTTGTGAGACTCTGAAACAGTAGGGAAGGAACATGTGTTATGTGAATCCCGCCAGGCCATCACCTTGAAGAACCTCCAGGCAGGTAACCTTTCTTTTCCATCTGAGCATGGTTTGCATGCATCTGCTCTGTAGGTGATTAACAAATAGTCTCTAGACCAAATCCAGGTATGTCCGAATAGTCTTATTTAAATCAAGATTGTAGGCCTGCTCTGCTGAACTGACTGCCTGTTATAGAGACCAATTCCAGGGAGTAATGCCATGTGAAGGTATGGATGGATCTCCAGATAGCAACCTTGCAAATATCTCCAGATCAGACCAGACCAGCGGTTCATCTAGTCCACTATCCTGTCTCCAAAGTCACTAGAAACAGATGATTCAGAGGATGGTGTATGAATCCTGCAATGGGATAATCTGCCATCCCACCTTGGTTTCATCCTGATCTCTTGCAGTTAGAAATTTGCTTAAGCCCAAAAGCATGAGGTTTAAGATCACTTCCAAAATGTTATTGTCCTTAATTATGATAATTCTGGATATTCTTGATATCCATATAAATATCCAATCCGTTTTAAAAAATCTTGATAATTTCTTGGCCGCCACAACTTCCTGTGGCAGTGAGATCCACAATCTAATCATACCTTGTGTGAAAAAAGTATTTCCTTTTATCGTTTTTGAATTTTCCACTTTTTACTTTCATTGAATGTCCCTTTGTTCTTGTGTTAAGAGATAGGGAGAACAGAATTTCCTGATATATCTTCCCTAAATCATTCATTATTTTATATATTTATATCACATCTACTTATTTGTCCCCTTGCTAAGATAAACAATCCTAATCTTTTCTTCATAAGAATATCCAGCCCTTTGATCATTCTCATTGCTCTTCTCTGAGTCCCCTCCACTACTGCAATATCCTTCTTGAGATGGGGTGACCAGTCCTGGCACACAAATGAGGCAGCACTAGTGATTTGTATAAAGACATTAGATAGGCTTCCTTCGCCCAGTGGAATGTGAGCTAACACCTGTCAGTATCAGAAACTCCACAATTTCATACTAGAAAATATGCAGTCTAATCCACTTGGACAATCTCTAAATGGAAATTGACAGACCCCTAGCATTATGTCCATGTGTTACAGACAAATTAGGTGTTCAGCAGAATGGCTTACTCCTGTTCAGAGAGCAGCTTGGAGTCTTCTTAACATCAGTCTAGCCTCCCCTGGTAGTGAGCTGAATTTAAGATCCAACAGACTGAGCAGAGGGAATGAAGGAAATATTCCCTCTTTCACTGCATTCACCAGTGCACTGAGCCCTGGGGTAGATCATATCCCAACAGTGGCCTACCTAGGAGTGGAAATTTGGGTGGGCCCCGACTTTCGGGCGGGCAGGCAATGACAGACAGTGCTAGCTCAGCTTCTCCCCCGACACCACGCCCGCTCCCTAGCCCTGG